>NC_069501.1:189681722-189981722 GCF_027579735.1 Bombina bombina | reverse complement strand
ACGTTCAGAAAGGTTATTAACAGATCTTTAACACACCCTAAACTTTTAATGGATAGTGAGGCTGCGCTAAACATAGCTCATATTATCAAGTTGTGAGTTATGTATTGTGCTTGATCTCAACAAATAACAGCGCTAACAAAGTTAGTGCGATATGAGTTCTGACGTAAAGTGTTAGGTCTAGAATAAAAGTATAAGGCCTAGATTTGGAGTTTGGCGGTAGCCGTGAAAACCAGCGTTAGAGGCTCCTAACGCTGGTTTTAGGCTACCTCCGGTATTTGGAGTCACTCAAAAAAGGGTCTAACGCTCACTTTTCAGCCGCGACTTTTCCATACCGCAGATCCCCTTACGTCATTTGCGTATCCTATCTTTTCAATGGGATCTTTCTAACTCCAGTATTTAGAGTCGTGTCTGAAGTGAGCGTTTGAAATCTAACGACAAAACTCCAGCCGCAGAAAAAAGTCAGTAGTTAAGAGCTTTCTGGGCTAACGCCGGTTCATAAAGCTCTTAACTACTGTACTCTAAAGTACACTAACACCCATAAACTACCTATGTACCCCTAAACCGAGGCCCCCCCACATCGCCGCCACTCAATTTAATTTTTTTAACCCCTAATCTGCTGACCGCCACCTACGTTATCCTTATGTACCCCAAATCTGCTGCCCTAACATCGCCGACCCCTATATTATATTTATTAACCCCTAACCTGCCCCCCACAACGTCGCAGCCAGCTACCTACAATAATTAACCCCTAATCTGCCGACCGCAAAGAGCCGCCACCTACATTATAGCTATGTACCCCTAATCTGCTTCCCCTAACACCGCCGACCCCTATATTATATTTATTAACCCCTAATCTGCCCCCCTCAACGTCGCCTCCACCCGCCTACACTTATTAACCCCTAATCTGCCGAGCGGACCTGAACGCTACTATAATAAAGTTATTAACCCCTAATCCGCCTCACTAACCCTATAATAAATAGTATTAACCCCTAATCTGCCCTCCCTAACATCGCCGACACCTAACTTCAATTATTAACCCCTAATCTGCCGACTGGAGCTCACCGCTATTCTAATAAATGTATTAACCCCTAAAGATAAGTCTAACCCTAACACTAACACCCCCCTAAATTAAATATAATTCTAATCTAACGAAATTAATTAACTCTTATTAAATAAATTATTCCTATTTAAAGCTAAATACTTACCTGTAAAATAAACCCTAATATAGCTACAATATAAATTATATTTATATTATAGCTATTTTAGGATTAATATTTATTTTACAGGTAACTTTGTATTTATTTTAACCAGGTACAATAGCTATTAAATAGTTAAGAACTATTTAATAGCTAAAATAGTTAAAATAATTACAAATTTACCTGTAAAATAAATCCTAACCTAAGTTACAATTAAACCTAACACTACACTATCAATAAATTAATTAAATAAAATACCTACAATTACCTACAATTAAACCTAACACTACACTATCAATAAATTAATTAAATACAATTCCTACAAATAACTACAATGAAATAAACTAACTAAAGTACAAAAAATAAAAAAGAACTAAGTTTCAAAAAATAAAAAAATATTTACAAACATAAGAAAAATATTACAACAATTTTAAACTAATTACACCTACTCTAAGCCCCCTAATAAAATAACAAAGCCCCCCAAAATAAAAAAATGCCCTACCCTATTCTAGATTACTAAAGTTCAAAGCTCTTTTACCTTACCAGCCCTGAACAGGGCCCTTTGCGGGGCATGCCCCAAGAAGTTCAGCTCTTTTGCCTGTAAAAAAAAACATACAATACCCCCCCCAACATTACAACCCACCACCCACATACCCCTAATCTAACCCAAACCCCACTTAAATAAACCTAACACTAAGCCCCTGAAGATCTCCCTACCTTGAGTTATCTTCACCCAGCCGAGCCAAATTCTTCATCCAAGCGGAGCAAGAAGAGATCCTCCATCCGGTAGAAGTCTTCATCCAAGCGGGGCAGAAGAGGTCTTCCATCCGATTGAAGTCTTCATCCAAGCGGGATCTTCTATCGTCATCCATCCGGAGCGGAGCAGCAGGATCCTGAAGACCTCTGACGCGGAACATCCATCCTGGCCGACGACTGAACGACGAATGACGGTTCCTTTAAATGACGTCATCCAAGATGGCGTCCATCGAATTCCGATTGGCTGATAGGATTCTATCAGCCAATCGGAATTAAGGTAGGAATATTCTGATTGGCTGATGGAATTGGATTGAACTTGATTCTGATTGGCTGATTCCATCAGCCAATCAGAATATTCCTACCTTAATTCTGATTGGCTGATAGAATCCTATCAGCCAATCGGAATTCGAGGGACGCCATCTTGGATGACGTCCCTTAAAGGAACCGTCATTCTTCAGTTGGACGTCGCCGGATGAAGATGGGTCGGCAGTGGAGGTCTTCAGGATGGAGCCGGTCCTCATCGGATGAAGATAGAAGATGCCGCTTGGAAGATGATGGTTGCCGGTCCGGATCTACTCTTCTTCCCGGATAGGATGAAGACTTTGGAGCCTCTTCTGGACCTCTTCAGCCACCGGATGATGGATCGCGAGCCCCCGCTTGGGTTGGATGAAGATTTTGGAGCCAGGACCGATCGGTGAACCTGGTATGGTGAAGACAAGGTAGGATGATCTTCAGGGGCTTAGTGTTAGGTTTATTTAAGGGGGGTTTGGGTTAGATTAGGGGTATGTGGGTGGTGGGTTGTAATGTTGGGGGGGGGTATTGTATGTTTTTTTTTACAGGCAAAAGAGCTGAACTTCTTGGGGCATGCCCCGCAAAGGGCTGGTAAGGTAAAAGAGCTTTGAACTTTAGTAATTTAGAATAGGGTAGGGCATTTTTTTTATTTTGGGGGGCTTTGTTATTTTATTAGGGGGCTTAGAGTAGGTGTAATTAGTTTAAAATTGTTGTAATATTTTTCTTATGTTTGTAAATATTTATATTTTATATTTTTTGTAACTTAGTTCTTTTTTATTTTTTGTACTTTAGTTAGTTTATTTCATTGTAGTTATTTGTAGATATTGTATTTAATTAATGTATTGATAGTGTAGTGTTAGGTTTAATTGTAGGTAATTGTAGGTATTTTATTTAATTAATTTAATGATAGTATAGTGTTAGGTTTAATTGTAACGTAGGTTAGGATTTATTTTACAGGTAATTTTGTAATTATTTTAACTATTTTAGCTATTAAATAGTTCTTAACTATTTAATAGCTATTGTACCTGGTTAAAATAAATACAAAGTTACCTGTAAAATAAATATTAATCCTAAAATAGCTATAATATAAATATAATTTATATTGTAGCTATATTAGGATTTATTTTACAGGTAAGTATTTAGCTTTAAATAGGAATAATTTATTTAATAAGAGTTAATTAATTTCGTTAGATTTAAATTATATTTAAGTTAGGGGGGGTGTTAGTGTTAGGGTTAGACTTAGCTTTAGGGGTTAATACATTTATTAGAATAGCGGTGAGCTCCAGTCGGCAGATTAGGGGTTAATAATTGAAGTTAGGTGTCGGCGATGTTAGGGAGGGTAGATTAGGGGTTAATACTATTTATTATAGGGTTAGTGAGGCGGATTAGGGGTTAATAACTTTATTATAGTAGCGCTCAGGTCCGCTCGGCAGATTAGGGGTTAATAAGTGTAGGCAGGTGGAGGCGACGTTGAGGGGGGCAGATTAGGGGTTAATAAATATAATATAGGGGTCGGCGGTGTTAGGAGCAGCAGATTAGGGGTACATAGGGATAATGTAAGTAGCGGCGGTTTACGGAGCGGCAGATTAGGGGTTAATAATAATATGCAGGGGTCAGCAATAGCGGGGGCGGCAGAATAGGGGTTAATAAGTGTAAGGTTAGGGGTGTTTAGACTCGGGGTACATGTTAGAGTGTTAGGTGCAGACGTAGGAAGTGTTTCCCCATAGGAAACAATGGTGCTGCGTTAGGAGCTGAACGCGGCTTTTTTGCAGGTGTTAGGTTTTTTTTCAGCTCAAACAGCCCCATTCTTTCCTATGGGGGAATCGTGCACGAACACGTTTTGAGGCTGGCCGCGTCCGTAAGCAACTCTGGTATCGAGAGTTGCAGTTGCGTTAAATATTATTTATTTTTATGGTGCGGCCAGAAAAAAGCCAGCGTTAGCTACGCGGGTCCTTACCGACAAAACTCTAAATCTAGCCGTAACAAAACACATGTAAAACCTTATAAAATAAAGTATTACACACACACACATACTGTATATACACACACATATTAAATGCAAATTATATGTTTATTAAAATAAATGTATTCAAAGTGTTTTAAGGGATATGGTATATGACAATGTGTATGACTGGGAAGGGCATAAAGATGTCTATGTGTGTATGTATTTGTATGTGTGTATGCATATATACACCTTGGAGCCCTTCCCAGATAAACAGTTGTTTTGCTTTAATAATAGAAATACTTGAATATATATATATATATATATATATATATATATATATATATATATATATATATATATATATATATATATATAAAATAACACTCTCTACTGAGTGAAGAACAATTTTAGTTAAAATACTTCTTAACATACTTTTGGCTTTAGTGCTCTTGATTTAGTGGTTTTGTAGCTCGCCCCAAAGAAATCTATGAGGAGAGGGAGTTAACATGCCGCACTATCTGACCTACAGATGTCAGCAAGCCTGAGGCTTTTGCTCAAGCAAAACATTTTTATTTTCTTCTTAGGAGCAAGATTTTTTTTTTTATGTTTTATATTGAGTGGTGTTAGTGCTCAATAGCACTAATATTTTTATTCTCCACTTTTAATTTGAATGATTGACTTGTTGGTGTTACATTATAATTGCTGCTCAATAATGAGTCTGTTTCTACATCTTACATCAGACATGATGCACCAAATTTAAAAATGGTTTAAAAATACACTGAATAAAAAATATAACAATGATAATCCTATATAAATCACAGCAAAATGTATCATGTATGAGACTTGATGTGTTAAATCTAAAACAAACTAGCAGGTGCTTGATTTTGTGTCAAGTAAGGTGTATGGATGAATAAACACCTACACTATAAAAATGTATATAAATCAAACTAAAATCTGAATCCAAAAACAAATAAAAAGTACAATTTAAAATATAATACAGGCATCCCACATAGAACCTGTTGATAATGAAGAAGTTATATTAACATATCAACTTAGATTAGCCCAACTTACCCACATAGTCCAATCCCATGCCCAACTTACCCACACAACACCATGTAATTCCCAGCTTCCCCCACAGCCTCATCTCATGCCTAGCTTCCCCACACTGCCCCATCTCATGCCCAGATTACCCACACAGCTTTACCTCAGGCTCTGTTTACCCAAACATCCCCATCTCATGCCCAACTTACTCACAGAGCCCCATCTAGTGCCCAACTTGCCCACACCGCCCCATCAAATGCCCAACTTACTACACAGCCCCGTCTCAGGCCCTGCTTACCCACATAGCCCCATCTTATGCCCAATTTACCCACACAGCCTCATCTTATTGCCAACTTCCCTTTATAATCCCATCTCAAGCCCTGCTTACCCACACAGCCGCATCTCACCCCCAACTTAATGTCATAGCCTCATCTCATACCCAACTTACTATACAGCCCTATCTCATGCCCAGCTTACCCACATAGACTAATCTCATGGTCAAGTTACACTCACAGCCCCATCTCATGCCCAACTTACCCTCACAGACTCATCTAATGCCCAACTTACCCTCAGAGACTCTTATCATGCCCATCTTGCCCTCACAGATTTATCTAATGCCCATCTTACCCTTACAGACTCATCTCATGCCCAGCTTACACACACATCCTACACATCCTCAGCTTATGTACAATTTACCCACATAGCTCTACATTGTGTCAAACTTACCCACATAGCCCTATCTCAGGCCCTAATTACCCACACAGCCCCATCTCCAAAATTCGTCCGTTTCTGAGCGACGAAACTACTAAACTGCTTATCCACTCCCTGGTAATTTCCCGACTTGACTACTGCAATAACTTGCTAACTGGCCTCCCTCTCTTCCGCCTCTCTCCCCTTCAATCCATCCTAAAGGCTTCTGCCTGGCTAATCCACCTCTCTCGACGCTCTGTTTCTGCCGCACCCCTCTGAGTCCCTTCACTGGCTGCCCATTCACAGCAGAATTAAATTCAAAATTCAAAATACTCACCCTGACCTACAAAGCCCTCACCAATGCTGCCCCACCCTACATGTCCTCACTCAGCAAATATACTCCAGCCTGCCCCCTAAGATCCAACAATGACCTGCTCCTTGCGTCCTCTACCATCACATCCTCTCATGCTAGACTACAGGACTTCTCTCGTACGGCACCAATCCTCTGGAACGCACTTCCTCGAGCCGTCAGACTCTCCCCTAACCTCTCCTGCTTTAAACATTCCCTAAAGACCTTTTTGTTCAGGGAAGCCTACCACCCGACTCATTAACAAACGAACTTCACTAACCCAACAGTTGCCCTCATCTCCCCACTAATATCATTCCCACCTTTGCAGTCCCCACCTCCTGTTTCCCATCCTCCTAGCCATCTAGATTGTAAGTTCCCACTGGAATAGGGCCCTCAATTCCCCCTCTATCTGTCTGTAAAATGTTGTCTTTTATTGTATTGTTTCTCCATCGTACTTCTATCCTTGTACCCATGGGCAGCCCTGCGGAATCTGTTGGCGCTTAATAAATAAAGAATAATAATAATAATCTCATGCCCAGCTTACCCACAAAGCCTCATCTCATGCCCGACTTACACACAAAGCCCCATCTTATGGCCAACTTACCCACACAGCCCCATCCCATCCTCAACTTACCCTCACAGCGTTATCTCATGCCCAATTTATCCCAAAAGACATATCTCATGCCCAACTTACCCTCACAGACTCATCTCATGCCAAACTTACCCTAAATGATTTATTCCATGTCCATCTTACCCTCACAGTCTCATTGTATGCCTAACATACCCGGACAGCCCCATCTCACCCCCAAATTACCCTCACAGCCTCATCTCATACCAAGCTTACCCACAGAGATTCATCTCATGTTTGTTACACTCAAAGCCTCATCTCATGCCCAGCTTGCTCTTATAGCCCCATCTCATGCCCAACTTACCCTCACAACCCCATCTCACGCACAACTTATGCTCATAGCCCTATCTCATGTCCAACTCACCAACACAGCCTCATCTCATACGAAGCTTACCCACAGCCTCATCTTATGCCCAACTTACCCTCACAGCCCCATTTCATATGCCCACTGTCATGATAGGTGTTTGCCTAAAAGAGTGATTTCTGTCCCTGCTGCAGGTAGGCATACTGTACCTTTAAGGAGGCCTAGAAGATCAATAAAACATTAATTGTAGTAGTCTATATTAGCTCTGTGTTTGTTTCATGAAGTTGCTTGTGTATTAAGTTAATTCCTCTTACTCTGGCAATTACTATTTGGACATGTTGGTTTGACTTCTGTGTCCCCTGAATTCTGTTTAACCCTTTGTTTGGACTGACTTGGTTTATCACTTTACCGTGTTTGTGCATTTGTTTAATAATTTTGTATTGCTTTTCCCTGTGAGGCCTTGACCCGGACTGTCTGACTTAGATTACCTTAACCCTGGATTCCTCTGCTATTAGAAGATCTACATTTACGTATCTTAAGCAAGTTTATATTCGTCTGGATAGCGAGACTAAACTTTTACAAATGTATGTCTTTCTTTTGATTTTTGAATTTTTAAACTTACAGTTACTTTCTAGTACTTAATTGTTGTTTGTTTTGTATGAGCTGATTAAAGTACTAGTTCGTTCAGCTACTAAGTTTAGTCTCATTGCTCTCTTACCCCTAGTCTTTGTTTGAACACTGTGTTTACTTACAGTGCTCAAATAATGGTTTGTGATGAGCTGGGCCTCTGAGCCATTGATTCCAGCTTGTTTCATTCTGAAACAACAGCACTTTACCTGACAATAAGAAGATGTGTGCTCGAGCAGGAAAACGGTTTGCTATTTGTTACACCAGTGTACCCTAACAGTCCCTTCTCATGTCTATTTTACCCACACAGCCCCATCTCATGCAAAACCTATTCTATAGTTCTACCTCATGCCAAATGTACCGACACAGCTCCACCTAATGCCCAACTTACCCACACTTGCAACCTCTGCCTACCATATATAGAGCCCTTACCTGTGTTAAACCTATCCATATATAAATACTGAGTGGAAAAGGAAACTAATGATCAGCAAGGCTGCAAGGCTCACAAACCTGAAACTCAGTCATAGAACTGATATTAAACATTGTGCTACCTCCCTAAAATTAGGAAAGTGTGAAAAAGAATCATACATGAAGAGTATTGTTGAAAAATAAAAATGGCTAACATGGCCCCTCCCATCCATGTTTTTTTTTATTCCAGAATCTCCACAATGTAATAAAATCCAGATATTAAGTTAAATTTAAGTTTGGGTATAATGTTTAGCTGTAAATTTCTTATGCTTGTAATATTTGGTGGAATTTTGCTAGTTCAGTCATCGTTATGGGCCTAGATTACAAGTGGAGCGATACATTTTTATAGCTCTTGAGTGCTAACTGAGCTCAATGTATATCAATAGTGCTCTAATGTTAGTGCTGGTATTAAAAGTTGGAAGTAGGGAGCTAACCGCTGTATGAAGAGGCTGTGGGTTCGTGGAGCTCTGCACTATAGAAGGGCTATTTAAAGTTAAAAACCCACTCTGGGAGATTTGCGAGAGAGAAACTGCCACATCTAGGATAAGAGAAGTGTCTGGATTGATTTTGCAGTTTTTAGCCGCATAAAGCTTGATTCCGCAGACCCTCAGACTCTGAACCCGACATCGCAGCTTGGCCTGAGCTCTGGAGCACACGGAGGGAGCAGGCTCAGTTTGGCTACAGCTGTCTCTCCGGAGGGCCGGGGATCCGCTCCGGAGAGTCATAGGAGGCATCTTAAAGGCAGATCGGACGAGCTGCAACCACGGGTACTTAGCCCGGTGAACATATCCTTGCCGCTACACAAGCCAAGACCCGGGTGCGGCCTGAAGTGGCGGGGTAAGAACTTTCTACGGGGTAAAAGGGGCAATGTCACTGACGGCACATCACTGAATGTCAGTGTGATTAGAGACTGAACTGTTGCAGACTTGAAGAGGTGTCGTGCCCGGTTGGGGTTAGGTGGAATCAGTGTGGTGGATTCATCTGACTCCCGCAGGGCAATACTGCTTAAGATTACAAGTAGGCAGTTTTGAAGTTTCCCCTATATTAAGAACCGGAGACGTGTTGATATTAAAATACAGAGGATCAGTAACAACTATAACGGTATAAACAGAGACCTTGGCACAGTGCTTACAAATAAGCTGCAGGACATAAAATCACCTTGTTTGTTTTTGGCGCGAAATACCGCCATCTTAGGCCCCTCTGTACGCAGCTCACTCAACACCTCCATATACCCTCAGTGAAATTAAAGGATCGCTAGCCCTATATAAGGAAAAGCATATGTTATTATACCCATACCTATAGGGGGTTGATGTCTCACAAATAACAGCGACCTTACTTGCTCATCCCTCACTGGGATTGTATATCCTGCAAATATATTGTGTAACACGTCAGCCCACACTCTAATTGCCCTAAAGTCACAGCACAGCTGCATCAAGATTTTAGAGGGGAGGGCCTATCATATACATAAAAGAGAGGACATTATAAACAATTTAAATACAGAGGGTAGGAGACTGCAAACAACCTATGTATATTCTAACTAGGATTTTCAATATGCAGCTTCCCTCTCACCTACCCTAGCAATACAGTTTGAGGACAACTACCACTACAGGCTATACCCACCTTTCTTCGTGCTTCCAGGCCAAGGGAGGGCAAATTCCCCAGGGTGTAGCAATACTTGTCAACATTATATTGAAGGAGTATAACTGGCTCAAGAGGAAAGTGACACCCATATGCCCCTAACAAATGAAACCCCAGTTTTGATAGGACGCATAATCTGAGTGATGGCCTCACACTGAGACCTTAAGCAGGGGGAGATGTGGAGCCTCTAAGTGATAATAGCAACACTACTCCAAAAATCTGGTACTCCTCAAATTATACCTCTCTGCTGACCAACATTATCTCTCATAGAGGGTAACATAGTACATAACCCATCATGGCCCACTCCAACAAGAAAAAACATCAGCAAAGATTGGGAGATGGCCTCAAGCGTACTGTGGCTGACCATTTTAATAACAGAATCCTGTCAGATAGAGAGGGTTCTGATGAAGAATCCAGGGACTCACGTTCATCATATAAAGAAATATCTGAGACAGACAGTCTTTCTAAAGGGAAGGCATCCAACTCGGACACTAAGGTCTTGGACTCCATTAACGCTTTGTCTACTAAAATAGATACCCATTACTCTTCCCTCAGAAATGAGATAAGGAATTCAGTAGCTGATTTAAGAAGAGACCTAAATATTCAGAACGAAAGGTCAGAAGCAATAGAGAGGAAGCAGGAGGATATGGCGGTTGATCAGGCCAATGTACTAGCATACGCCCAATCCTTAGCAGAGATTATCAGTGACCTAGAAACTAAGATAGCTGACAATGAGGACAGGTCCAGACGGAACAATATCAGGATAAGGGGTATCAAGGAAGATGTCAGCCCCGCAGATTTACCTGAATATCTAATGAATCTATTTAAGGACCTCCTGGGCACGTTCCAGAACACAGATGCTTTAATTGATAGAGCTCATAGAGCAATTAAACCGAGAACAATGGCTTCGGAGCTCCCTAGAGATGTCATAGTACGCCTTCACTATTTCACTTTTAAAGAAAAGCTAATGAGGGCTTCGTTCTCCAATAAACCGTTTGCAGAAAAACACCCTGGGATTCAGTTGTTTCCTGACCTCTCTTCCTTCACCTTAGCAAAAAGAAGATCATTTGCCCCTGTTACACTTAAATTGAGAAGGGCCGGGATCAAGTACAGATGGGGTTTCCCTGTCAGATTATTCTTTCAACATGATAATAAGAATTACACCATCTCTTCACTGGAGCAAGGCACGAGCCTTTTAACAAATCTTGGCCTAGGAAGACAGGAGGAGGATTTGTGTCCTGCTACAACTTCCCAAAGGGACTTAAGACCATCAGCGGCTGAATGGCAGCCTCTGCCAAAGAGACCAAACAAGCAACAGGATAGAGCCCCGGCACCATGACCAGGAGTTTGAGTTCATCTATGATACTCTCAACAATTCATGCTGAAGTGACTGGCATCTAAAAGCCGAAATCCCACAACAAATAAAGAGTGTTGCTAATTGGTGACGATAATGTGTAATATTTGAAGTTAAAGTATAGTTAGATTCCTATATATGTCTACTAAGCCAAAGAAGGACATACCCACGATTTGCTCGACCTCAGGTCAGAGGGCATTAGCCCAATATAATTCATGTACAGTGTAACTCCCCTACTTCAGTTCACTATGGTCTCAGGAAAAGATTTAACTGTTCATAATAGAGTTATATGAATGTTTTTTGGTTGTCTTGTTTTTCTCCTTTTCAGGGTTTCTTTTTGTTTTCTAAAGTAGTATGAAGAAGACAAATCCAAGATCAGGATGCAGACCGGGCAGGTTGGCAAAGTTATTTGACCTCAATATATGTGTTTCTAATGTTGGGTTTATTTTAAAGGCCATTGTTTGGTATAGTAAAAATGTTGATATATTTATACATGTATGACAGAGTTACATGCTTGTTGTATTGCATGTCACCAATATTACTTTTATTTTGCACAATTTAGTTGAAGAGTGTATCTCCACACATTATCTCCCCCTCTTAAATTGATATCCTTTTTCCTATTTAGAATCTCACTAGTTGCTATATACTTCTGCGAGATCCCACTGGACCTCACAAATTAGGGGATTGAGAATCCATAAGTAGAGTCAGCCTAACCACTACCCTCACATGTTCATTAGGTACCAACCTATATTCTAAAGGTAGATTGAGTAGGCCACGACAAATTGTAATAGTTGTCCCCGAAATTGTAATAGTTGTCTCCGCCCCCCCCCCTTTTGTATCTCATCTCCTTGTCTTTCTTTGCTGTTCCCTCTTTCCCTCCCTCTTTTCTTTCTCTTTACTAACTTTATATGCACAGTCCCCCTAAATTTCTACATTTCCTGGCATATCTTTTCCCATTGTATGTGTTCATCTCTTTGTCAGTTGGCAGTAGTGATGTGACATAGATTACTAATAGAGATTACAACCGGGTCGGATTACGCTAATATCTTTACATAGTATTCATTATCTTTAGGCCCTATCCATAACCTACTCTCCTTTCCCCTCCTCCTCCTCCCATCTCTTCTTCCCTTTCTATTTTCTTTCTTTCTCTTCTCTTTATCTATTCGCTTTTTCTTCTCATGTTCTCTCTCTACTTATATGTTAATAAGGTTTATATAGCTGTGTATTAAAGAGAACATATAAATTGAAAACTCTTAGTCATAGTTCACTCTCACCGTTAGTGAACTACTTAGCGGTGTTTACCCGCAATCACAGGTATAGTGCTTTAAGCTATTTTTGTATTTGCTTTTCAGTTATATAAATTCCAATATTAGCCTTTTAGGATAGACTCCAGAGTGAGTAACTCCCAGTGATTGGGAATACTTTCTAATTTTCAGGCCCTGTCTAACTGGGGGGGGGGGGGGGGGGGGGGGGGAGAGGGGGTGAGGGAAGGTGATTGTGTTTTTTTTTTTTTTTTTTTTTTTTTTTTTCTCTCCCTCTGTTCCCTCTTCCCACTGCATTCTAATCACTTCACATTCCTACTCTGGGACATTCTCTCCAACTTTGATACACTTACACCTAATAATGGCAGGCTTAAGGCTCCTCACTCATAATACTCAGGGTTTAAACTCCCCGACTAAAAGAAGCCTTCTGCTTAACCAACTTAGGCGAAATAAAATAGATGTTGCTTTCATCCAGGAGACCCATTGGCGGCACCAGGAGGGTGAGTTGTTTAAATTTCGCAACTATCCACATATCTATAGAGCCTCCCACCACAGCAAATCTAGAGGAGTAGCAATCTTGATCAGAGATTCAGTAAGCTTTGAAGAAATCTATAGTGAAATAGATTCTCAGGCGAGATATATTTTTTTAGTTTGTAAAGTCAATGATATACTCTTTACCTTTGTAAACATCTATGTTCCCAATATGAAACAAACACGATTCCTTAAACAAACTCTCACCCGTGTCGCAGCTATCAGACAGGGAGAATTATGTGTAGGGGGAGATTTTAACCTCATATGGGACCCTGACATTGATAAGTTAGTACCCCCTGTAACTAAAAAAGACAGGTCTTTAAAGTCAAAAGCAGCTGCATTCCAGAAGGTGATGATTCAGTTTCAACTTTACGATGCTTGGAGGGCGTATAACCCTTCAATGCGCGATTACACTTTTTATTCAAACCCTCATGGGTCGTTCTCCAGGATAGACACCTTTTTTACGTCGGCTAAACTCTTAGATAAAACGTTAAAGTCTGGTATCCATCAGATCTCTTGGTCAGATCACCACTCTGTGACATTGGAGCTAGGGCCAATTATTCCGAATGAGGGCTATTCTTGGAGACTGGCAGACTGGCTGATCCAATCACCTGCTGATATAATAAACAGCCAAGAAGCCATCACAGACTTTCTGAAATCAAATGATGATAGCCAAACGAGTTGCCAGAACCTATGGTCCACTCTCAAAGCGTTTATGAGAGGCTTCTACATTAAATTGGCAGCCAAAGCAAAAAAGAAAAGTGGTGGCACTTTGGCTGAGTTAACATGTAAATTGAGAAACTGTCAACTTAGAATCGCTGGGACCTATTCTGTAGAGATCAATGGTCAGATACAAACGTTAAGAAAACAGATTAGAGATCTAGAACTTTTGAGAGTTCAGAGGACCCTAGATAAGTTTAGGCAGAGGTTCTATTATTGTAACAATAAACCAACTAAGTTCCTAGCGGATAAATTGCGCAATCGAACTGCTCAAAAACGTATAGTGGCTATTAAAAGAGGAGATACTAAAGTGTCCTCTCCGAGAGAAATTGGACTAGCCTTTAGTGAATTTTACAGCTCTCTTTATAATATACAAGTCACGCAAGATAATACATTTTCCTCGACAGAGGAGATAGGCCTTTTTTTAGGGGGTTTAGAGCTGCCTAATCTGACTGATCAGGATGCCACCCTGTTGGAAACCCCGATATCCATTGAGGAGATAAAATTGGCGATTAAACAACTCAAAATAGGGAAGGCGCCTGGCCCTGATGGGTACACAGGGAAATTTTATAAAACTTTCAACCACATACTTACGCCTATCCTGCACAGATTTTTTAATGAGATAATGACCTTGGGGACAGTCTCACCAGAGTTTCTAGAAGCTAACATAGTTACTTTACTAAAACCAGATAAAGATCCGACGGAATGTGGGAGTTATAGACCCATATCATTAATAAATGTAGACACTAAACTATATTCTAAAATCTTGGCCAACCGCCTGGCAAAAGTCGTGCCATCTCTGGTTTATGGGGACCAGGTGGGGTTCATACCTGGTAGAGAGGGTCCCGACAATACGAGGAGACTAGTTCACTTAATGTCTGAGGCTCAAAATAGACGGATCCCCCTCCTCGCCCTGTCTCTAGATGCGGAAAAGGCATTTGACAGGGTGAGGTGGGATTACCTGTGGGAGGTTTTGAAAAGTTTCGGAATCCCAGAGCAGTTTGTTGTTGCGGTGAAGACCCTATACTCAGGGCCCACAGCGGTGGTGAGAGGCATAGAATTTCAATCTGAAAAATTCCAGGTGTCAAATGGAACGAGACAGGGGTGTCCCCTGTCTCCCCTATTATTTGCACTTGTAATAGAGCCTCTGGCTCAAGCCATTAGGAGAAATGATAAAATTAAGGGTATCAAGCTCAGGGACTCCATACATAAAATTGCGCTTTTCGCGGATGATGTCACTCTTCTATTGACATCCCCTAGAACATCTCTGCCAGCTCTCATGGAGGTCATACAACAGTTTGGCGCTCTAAGCTTTTATAAGTTGAATCTAACTAAAACTGAGGCTCTATCGATTGAAATCCCAGACTCAGTAGTGGCTGAAATTAAAAGAAGATACAGTTTTAAATGGATGACGGACAGCATAAAACACTTGGGAGTGTACTTGAGCCCTGATCTGGCTACAATGATAGACAGAAATTTCATCAACCGAATGCAAGAATTTAAAAAGATCTTGGACTCATGGGAATATGCTGAAATTTCTTGGTCTGGGAGGATAGCATCGGTTAAAATGTCGTTCCTTCCAAAAATCACCTATCTTTTCAGATGCATTCCTATCCAAATCCCCAGATCAATAATAAATAGATTACAAAGTATGATCTCAGCATATATCTGGAGGAATAGGAGACCTAGGATCTCAGGCTATATTCTGCAGAGAAAGGTCAAACAGGGGGGCCTATCGGTCCCAAATATCCTTTCATACCATGATGCAGCACGATTATTCCATATTATGAGATGGAGTCTTGTCGACTCTAGTTTTAGATGGCAAGAGGTGGAAAGGGATACTTTGCCATTACATATGAAACTATCGGATCTAATATGGATCCCAGCTCATTGCCGAGATAAGCTCGGAATCACTCAGCCAGTCATAGTAGATGCTCTCAGGTTCTGGGACAAAAATAGACACAGACCAAATATAGCTCCACACCCGTCTCCAATACATTCAGTAGTAAGCGTAGCTTGGTGTCTCCAGGAAGCTTATATGAAAACATGGCTTAGTATTGGTAATCCTCTGGTTGAGGATATCCAGGTGGGAGTGGATCATTTCTCCCTTAACTCCTTTATGACAAAATATCAGATCTCCAAAAAATACTATTTTGAAGCTTTTAGATTGCTTAACTTCCTTAGAAGTTGGGAATTGCTAAACAGTAACTGGAGGAATAGGACAAAATGGGAGCTATGCTGGTGTTCAGTTCACAAACCTAAGGGTATGATGTCTTTCCTGTATTCCTTATTAATTGGAGAACAAGCGATGGTGAAAACTGTGTCACACTTAGCCTGGGAGTCAGACCTCCAAGAGTTTATTGCTCTGAGAGATTGTCATAGAGAGATGCAGCTAGCTAGAAGATACCTCCATTGCTCGACACTCTGGGAAATCCATTACAAAATAGTATACAGATGGCACCTAGTTCCTAAAAGGTTACACCAGATGTACTCTTCCTCCTCACCATTGTGTTGGAGAAACTGTGGACAGATAGGCACTTGGATGCACGTGTGGTGGGAGTGCCCTAAGATAAGGCTTTTTTGTCGATCTTGCCTACAACTGTTAAGAGATTTACATTACAATATACCGACCTCCCCCGCGCTTGTTTTGCTGCATTTGGGTCTCCCAAGAATACCTCTCCCAAAAAAGATTTTCCTGATTTATTTCCTTACTGCAGCCAAATTAATAATAGCCAGGAAGTGGAAGCAAATTTTGCCTCCTTCTACAAAGGATGTGATCACCCAACTTACTCACATGAAACATATGGAAAGTTACATCTACAACACAATGGGAAAGGCAGATCTGCACGCCAAGGTATGGGAGGGTTGGTGCGAATTCTATGGGGTATAGATTTGACAATACTCAATCAAGTAGAGAGGGGATCTTACTACATTTCTATTCAGATTGGTTTAGACTATTTACACTCCATCCCCTTTTTGCAAACACATACATTACCTTCTCCCCAGGTTCCCTCTGCATATATCTATCTATCTCCCTCCCCCCTCATTTTCCTCTCTGTTACAGAAGCATTAGTTATTTTGTTGTGAAGAAACTTATTTCCCAGCAGCAATGCCTGAACCAGCCAAGCCAGCGCCTAAGAAGGGCTCCAAGAAAACTGTAACAAGTATCATTTCATAAAGGGTTAACTCTGTTCAGTTTTGAGAAAACTATTTTCTGAGGCAGGTTTCCTAGCATATTGTGTACTGTAATTAAGTTTGTGATAAGCATTCACTGCTAGGTGATAAGGACTCAATTGTTTTCTTGTGTGTACTTGTTATCTGCGGTGGCCTGTCCAAGGGCTTTGTCTAAATGTGTGATGGGGGATTTTATGCTTCCCCCCCTGGGAGTGCCCTGTGTGCATGTAACCTAAATAAAAAGCAGGCTGGGCATCCCAGTCCTCAGTTCTTGGTTGTCCCTCAATCGCAGCGTTGACTCGTTTTTGTGGGCAGAAGGGTATCCTAGCTGTACTACAGCTAAGGGGGATTATTCTACATTTGCGAGACTCATATAGAATACTATGGAAAGCAGTTCCTCCCCTCTTCAGCAATAGGAATCCAGGCTACTAAGCGGTCCATCTCTCAGCGAGACTAAGGGTAACCGTAACATTTGGCGGCAGCGGTGGGATTTTTCCTGGATTTCCTAGGAGAGGTACAGAACGGATGGAGAGCGCTTACGAAAAATTGAAGCGTACAACCCTAAAGGATTTACTTGAAAGCAGAGGGGGGTACGCCAGCAACCGGCCGAGGAGAGAGCTGATCGCAGAATTGACCGAACTGGATCAGAGCTTCACAATGGCGGAAACACCGACCACGATTAGTGACGAAAAAACCAGGATTGTTCGGGAGAGGCTCTCACTGTACGGGCCGAACCCCTCCATGGAATTGGTACAGCAGTTGATGGCGGAAGCGGACAAGGATATACGAGAGACTCGAGCCCACGAACTCAACCTAGCGAACGCACACCGCAATGCTGAAGCCCCGCAGGTAATCACCCCTGTCGAAAATGCTGGGAGGCCCAAGATACCCTATGCGGCATTTCGACCCTTCCTAGAGAGCGAGACAGGGATTGATGAATATTTGGCGGACTTCGAAAGGCAATGTGCCCTGCACCAGATTCCCAACAGGGAGTGGCCCACGATATTGTCTGGGAAACTATCCGGGCGAGCCCTGGAAGCCTTTCGTACTCTGGGTGCTGAGGAAGTGACACAGTATGAGCTAGTTAAGGAGACACTGTTGCGACGGTACGCAGTAACTCCGGACGCGTATCGCCGACAGTTTCGGGGCACGAAAAAGAAGCCTAACGATACCCATATGGAATGGGCGCACCGAATGCGGAGAGCGGCAAATCACTGGATGAGCGGAAGTAAAGCGGTGACTGGTGAGGAAATTTTACAATTGTTTCTCTTAGAACATTTTTATAATGGCATGGAACAGCAAGGGAAGGAATGGCTGCGAGACAGGCGACCTTCTACCTTAGAAGAAGCAGCCAAATTGGCCGATGAACATTATGACTCCCGTCTTCACGAACCCAGAGAGGTTTACCGTGCACCCCCTCGTGCTGAATTCCGAGCCCCGGTGCCCGCAGGGCCCGCCCGACACTCAGGACCACCCAATAACAGCTCTGAGCGTCCCAGACCGACTTGCCACCGATGCAAGCAACCAGGGCATTTCATGGCTAGCTGCCCCCTTAATACGCACCAGACACCCAGGAATTACAATTACCCCTCTGGGGCATATCGTCCGGCCCGGACCCTCTGTGTTAACCAAGAGGCCCCTATGGAGGAATATTTGGGGCCGCTTCACGAGGCGGACCCTGTATATGCTGCCTCAGATAACCGCCAGCACCATCGGCAGAAGGTATGGCTCGAGGGGCGATCTACCGAGGGATTGAGAGACACAGGGGCTACTATCACGCTGGTACAGAGTCATTTGGTGCCGGAGCACAAGCGATCTGGACAGACTGTGGCCGTTAGAGTGGCGGGGGGGGATGTGTACAAAATTCCAACAGCTAAAGTGCATCTTGATTGGGGAGCGGGAAAGGGGGCTGTGAACGTGGGCATAATGGATAATTTACCTCGCGAAGTACTACTGGGCAATGATTTGGGCCCCATGACTTCTGCCTATGCTCCAGTATGCAACAACGAGGCGGACCCAGTGACTACACGGGCCCAAGCCCGGACGGAGCGAGAACTCTCACCAGTGCGGGAGACACAGGTAAGACCTACCCCGACCTTGCCTGACATGTTAGGCCCCATACCCTGGGACACCCCAGATGCTTTCGAGACAGAGTCTAAGACTGACCCGACCTTACAAAAGTACCGGGAACGAGCAGAGACCGGAGGGGGCGGGGCAGATAATGAAACATTCTTATGGGAAAAAGGGAAACTATACCGCTGGACAGAGAAAAGGGGACAGCGTAGGCGACAGCTGGTAGTGCCCCACAAATACCGTCAAGAAATCCTCAAGATAGGCCACGACATCCCCTTAGCAGGCCACCTAGCTGTAACCCGTACCCTACACCGCATTACTCACACGTTCTTTTGGCCAGGGGTACACGCTGACGTTAGAACTTACTGTAACACCTGCGATGTGTGTCAACGAGTAGGAAGGCGAGGCGATCACCCTAAAGCCCATCTAGTAAATATGCCCATTGTAGAGGAACCCTTCAGCCGGGTTGCTATTGACCTAGTGGGACCACTGGCTACCCCTAGTCCCTCCGGTAAGCGCTACATTCTTACCGTAGTGGACTACGCTACCAGGTACCCAGAGGCTGTCGCCCTATCCAACATACAAGCGGATACGGTAGCGAATGCACTAGTACAGGTGTTCTCCCGGGTAGGATTTCCAAAAGAAATCCTATCCGACCGAGGCACCCAATTTACGGCTGAATTGACCCAACAACTCTGGCAGGTTTGCAAAATTAAGTCCCTCCTGAGCTCCCCATACCACCCCCAGACGAACGGGCTGTGTGAGAGGTTCAATGGGACCCTCAAGCAAATGCTCAAGACGTTCACTCAGGAATACCGAGACTGGGAACGCTTCCTGCCGCACCTCCTTTTTGCTTATCGGGAGGTGCCCCAGGAAACGACAGGGTTCTCTCCCTTCGAGTTGCTCTACGGAAGAAAGGTACGGGGACCCCTAAACCTGATCCGGGAGCACTGGGAGGGAGAGATGGAGACTGACGGTGTCCCCATTGTGCCATACGTGCTGGAACTCAGGGACCGAATGGAGCAATTAGCCAAATCCGTGCGGGCTAATCTCCAGTCGGCCCAGAGAAGACAGAAAGTATGGTACGATCGGGGGGCCCGAAAGAGAATCTTTACCATAGGACAAAAGGTGTTAGTACTTAAGCCGGTGAAGACAGACAAATTGCAGGCGTCCTGGCAGGGCCCCTACCAGATCGTAGAGAAAAGGGGAGACACCACTTATGTGATAGCTAGCTGCCACGACAACAATCTTAGAAAGACATTCCATGTAAACATGCTCAAGGAATATTTTGAGCGACCAGAGAACGTGACGGCCGTATGTTGTTCCCCTCAGGAAGGCCCCGACAGTCTACCCATTCCAGACCTATTAGAAAAGAGTCTCCCCACAGGTATAGTGGCTCAGGTTCAGATAGGAGACCGACTTAGCCCCACTGAAAGGGAGCAGCTCAACCAACTCCTACAGTCCAAACACCTCACCTTCTCCCCAAAGCCAGGGTACACTACTTTAACCACCCACCAGGTAGATACTCCGGGACAAGCTCCCTTGCGCCAGGCTCCGTACCGAATCCCCGAAGCAGTTAGGATAGGAATGAAGAAGGAGATCGATGAGATGCTCCAACTCAGGGTAATTGAGCCCTCCGATAGTCCCTGGGCCTCCCCAGTTGTCTTGGTGCCCAAGAAAGATGGGACCACCCGGTTCTGCGTAGACTATCGGAGGCTCAATGAAAAGACCGTGACGGACGCTTACCCTATGCCCAGGGTAGACGAGCTACTCGATCGTATAGCCAGGGGAAATTACCTGACCACTATTGACCTCTGCAAAGGTTACTGGCAGATTCCCCTGGCCCCGGAGGCTATCCCCAAGTCGGCATTCGTCACCCCATTCGGCTTATATCAGTTTAGGGTAATGCCGTTTGGGATGAAGAATGCCCCAGCTACATTCCAGCGCTTGGTGGATAGGCTCCTGGATGGCTTCCAGAGTTTTGCTTGCGCCTACCTGGACGACATAGCGATCCACAGTGAGTCATGGGAGGACCACTTAGCTCACATAGGAATGGTTCTGGATCAGATCCGGGCTGCTGGCCTGACTCTGAAGCCAGAAAAATGCCACTTTGGGATGGCCGAGGTACAGTACCTGGGTCACCGGGTGGGGTGTGGAAAGCAGCGACCAGAGCCGGCCAAGATAGAAGCTGTCGCCAATTGGCCCACCCCCATCACTAAGACTCAGGTCCTAGCCTTCCTGGGCACGGCAGGGTACTATAGACGGTTCGTACCAGACTACAGCACACTTGCCAAACCCCTGACTGACTTGACCAAGAAGAACTTACCTCGACAGGTCCTGTGGTCTCCCCACTGTGAAACGGCTTTCCAGGCTCTCAAAAATGCTCTAATTAACGCTCCTGTCTTGGCGGCTCCAGCCCTTAACAAACGTTTTATCGTCCATACAGATGCTTCCATGTTCGGGCTGGGAGCCGTCCTCAGCCAAGTAGGCGAAGATGGAGGGGAGCATCCAGTTGCCTACATCAGCCGGAAGCTCCTGCCCCGCGAAGTCAGCTATGCAGCGGTCGAAAAGGAGTGTTTGGCTTTGGTGTGGGCATTAAAGAAATTGACTCCCTATTTATATGGGCAGGAGTTCACTCTGGTCACCGACCATAACCCGTTGGTGTGGCTGAACCGGGTCTCTGGAGATAATGGCAGGCTATTACGTTGGAGTTTATCGTTGCAACCCTTCAATTTCACCATTACTTACAGACCTGGGAAACAGAATGGCAACGCCGACGGGTTGTCCAGACAAACCGACCTCAGCCCCGCATAACCAGCGGTCTGGACAGCCTTAGTCTGCCCCGAAAAGGGGTCAGACCGTGTCTGCCAGAGTGTTCCACAGAAAGGGAGCACTGTTACAGAAGCATTAGTTATTTTGTTGTGAAGAAACTTATTTCCCAGCAGCAATGCCTGAACCAGCCAAGCCAGCGCCTAAGAAGGGCTCCAAGAAAACTGTAACAAGTATCATTTCATAAAGGGTTAACTCTGTTCAGTTTTGAGAAAACTATTTTCTGAGGCAGGTTTCCTAGCATATTGTGTACTGTAATTAAGTTTGTGATAAGCATTCACTGCTAGGTGATAAGGACTCAATTGTTTTCTTGTGTGTACTTGTTATCTGCGGTGGCCTGTCCAAGGGCTTTGTCTAAATGTGTGATGGGGGATTTTATGCTTCCCCCCCTGGGAGTGCCCTGTGTGCATGTAACCTAAATAAAAAGCAGGCTGGGCATCCCAGTCCTCAGTTCTTGGTTGTCCCTCAATCGCAGCGTTGACTCGTTTTTGTGGGCAGAAGGGTATCCTAGCTGTACTACAGCTAAGGGGGATTATTCTACATTTGCGAGACTCATATAGAATACTATGGAAAGCAGTTCCTCCCCTCTTCAGCAATAGGAATCCAGGCTACTAAGCGGTCCATCTCTCAGCGAGACTAAGGGTAACCGTAACACTCTCCCTTTTTTTTTTTTTTTTTTCTCCTCTCTCTCCCTACTTCCCCCCATGAGACCAGAATTAATTGGTGCCGAATCTGCCAGCAGGTAGATATTTTGAGTACTCACTCTTACAGGTCTATAATGTATGTTAAGGGTGTTTGTCCTACTTGTGCTTGTGCTTTATTACATTTTGAAAAGTACCAATCAATAAATACATTTTCCTGTTGTATATAATTTACCATACTATAAGATGTGTAGGTCGTTATAGATATCCAAAATACGACTCTTTTCTTTTTGCGTTATGACATAAGAAACAAAATAAAAAAGAGGGAACGCCAGAATGTGATTATTTAATATTATACTGGAGACTTTAGGAATGTATAAGCCTGTGATGTTTAATGTATTTACTCTTTGTATAATGTTTATTGTGCTTTAATTTTGTATTCCTGGTACCCCTCAATAAAAAACTTTGATTTTCAAAAAAAAAAAAAGTTGGAAGTAAAAATTTGGCGCAAGAGCAAAAGACTCAGACAAACTAAGCTCTGGAGGTATCGCGACCATGCTAACTCCCATTAAAAATGTTTATGAGTGTGGGGGCGTGTCCGAGCAGCGTACCTTACAGGACGCATCTACTGAGAGCTCTGAAAGAAACTTCAATAATCCGCCGATTAAAGAGCATCTAACAGCCAAATCAAGCTTATAATTAAACATATTATAGCCGCAGCGGATATAATAGATATATCACACAGTTTGATTCCTGTTTTCATGATATCAGAGCTACAGTTTGGCAAGTTAAACCCTAAGGCGGCGGCCTACACATAGGTAACGACCCCCCCCCCCGGTTATACCGGGTCTACAGTGCTGGCGGCAGTTGCTTGCCTTACTGACTTTCAATATATCTTGCAAGGCTTTTCTAACTACAAAGGGAGAGATTTACAATTATAACCTTAGTGACTACGCATCCAGCAGACAACTAAAATGGCGGGTGTGGTGGGAGACTGTTTCAAGCAAGATTCAGACCCACACCTAGAAAGATTTGAACGCCTAATGAATAAGTTGATAGATAAAGCTCCTTATGATTATTTAATACTGCGGGTATTCCCTATCGCAGCTGAACCAACAGAAGCAAAGCGTTTTGGAAGCATGGTGCCTGCACCCCATTTGGTGTCACATCAGATACAGAGAGACCCACAAACAGTACAGACAGACGCAAAGATTCCTCGCAAAGTAAAGAGGGAGACCCAGCTTAATATGAGCCTAAAAGAGATCACCTGGCAGAGAAGATCCTCATTGGAAGAACCGGCTCTATGGCTAACGAGAGGAAGGGTGCTGCAGTCCACGGTGGGGTGGAGGCCGGACTATGCAGAGAAGGAGCTGTGCCTGACGGGGGTGGAAAGCTCTGAGATCCGCAGCGCATCGGAGACACCTTGGAAGATGATGGACCGACTCCCCGTGTCTCATCCATCTCACAGACACCAGGATCGACTACGCTCACTTGAATCAGATGGGACCTGTGTTTTAACGCCCTGCGGAGGTTACATCTCTAGATCCGGGGTAGGGTAGACTGCAAATATCCTCCCTGGAAGAAACACTTAGTTCAATATGATGCTATTTGCATCTAGAGGATAAATGTATTATAGTTAATTTAAAATTAGAACCTCTGACAACTTGCGGCATGAACTGATCATCAGCTTTATCTACAGCCATATCCTCAAGGTACTTAACGCCAAGAACAGTGGACACTAGCTTGCTTTAAAGTTTTTACAGTTTGTTTAGCTACACTTTAAGATGTTTCTGAGTAATTTTTTACATTGTCAATATGCTAGTTTTTATTTCCTAGTATAGCAAAGACTGGTTACAATAGGTTGTATGAGAATGATTCACAGTATAAAATTGTATTACAACAATGTTAGCTATCACGCAGTGTTACCCTACATCTCTCTACATTACGGCATTGTGTGCGAGGTCTGCCTTTAAGGATTTCCCTTCCTACAGTCCCCTTAACATAGCATGTGACATAACCCCTCATAACCAACACTGGATATAATACCTCCACCCTATAAAGAGCTGGATAGCGTGGTTATGGCTCTTAATTATTATAAATCCCTATATCCCTACATTATAAAACCCCTTGGGACTTATGTGTTGACTTAAAATTTTAAAGCCTTGCACAAAAAGTGAGGAATATTAGTGAAGGTATCCATCTATGTTTTGTGGTATAAACTGATATGAGTGTTGATAATTGAATATCCCTATGCTGATTTTATTTTAGTATAGTGCAAATCCTCAACCTATCTCTCCTTTGCTGAATGTTAACCCCATGGACTTAAACAAGCACCAAATCAGGCCCAAGAGAGACCTGTATCGCTATTTATGGGACTGAAAATGGAGGACTTTCAATATTGTAGATCAATCGCAGTCAGACTTGATATGTTTATTTTCTGTATTATGTCTATCACGCAAAATGCCTGTATCATTGTTCCTCAATAAAAAAAAAAAATAAAAAAAAGTAAATTGGAATGTTGTTTAAAATTGTATTCTCTATCTGAATCATGAAAGAAAAATGTTGGGTTCCCTGTTCCTTTTAAGTCAAAATAGATAAGTAATTGATATACTTGTGGGGGAAGGAGGGTGTATCTAAGAATGGAATTAGTGTGTTTTGTTCTATGCATAAATGCAATTTTTTTGGTAAAAAGTATTGAAATTGCGTGAAAATAAAAATTTTAAGAAGCCAAAAAAAAACAAAAACAAAAAAAACACTTTCAGCCTGTATTACATATCCACCGTATTGTTCCATTAAGTGATTTCAGAATGTAAAGTTGTATTTTATCCAAATGAAATAATACATTCTTTGCTGTTTAGTGCAAAAAAAAAAAAAAAATGTTTATGAGTGTAAAATGTATTTTAATATGTTTTACATGTGTTTTGTGAAACATTTATTTTAACTCTTGTACTTCACTTCAGGTCTCAGGTCACGCTTACTCTTCTAGTGCTATTTTGACTTTCACTCACGCACAACGCATAACTTTCAACTTGTAGTATTAGCGATATATGCACTGCTCTGTGAGAGCCTAAGTTGCTTATATATTTGTTAATGACTAAATTTGTTAATTACTGACATGATACAAGTTCCACTGGTGCTCTGAGCATCTGCAGTATTTAAACTGCTGGTGTAGTGAGAATATATACCTATTGTTCTGCATGTGTACAGACAAATAACTAATAGTTATGTTGTAGATAGCTTAGGTTTTATTTTTATTTCACAGGTAAGTTTGTATTTATTTTAACTAGGTAGACTAGTTAGTAAATAATTATTAACTATTTACTAACTACCTAGTTAAAATAAATACAAAGTTACCTGTGAAATAAAACCTAAGCTGTCTTACACTAAAACCTACCATTACAAAAAATAACAAACAAAATTATCCAAAACAATAAAAATTATTCCTATTCTTATACCCTTTTTTTAAAAAAAAAACAACAAAAAAAACACCCCAAGTAGGGCGGAGCTAACAGCCCATCTTGGAGGACGTGAATCTGTGAGCTCCGTAGCTGGCAGGACTTAAAGGCGACCAGACACAGCCTAAAGTGGGTTCAGAGCGGTGACATTTACTTGTTACACTTTGCTAATAATACGGAGCTGCAGGATTGAGGCTAAAAAGAAAAAAATGGCTTGCTAGATTGCTGCGGTATCAGAGGGGGCAGCAGATGCGTCATCTAGGCCTACTACAGAGACCGGAATCCTGAGTGACTCTATTGAAGACAGGTGAATGCCGGAACCACAGACCGGTATAGTTTATCTTCTTTTTGACTGGCTTCACACGCTAGCGCTATTAAACACCCCCCAGACGCCCCATATCATATCAGGCAGTAGTCAGGATCTACAGGCCTGTAAAGTGTGCAGCGCAATAAAAGGTGTAGATTAATACATACACATTGTATAACGACATGAGAAGATTTCTTGCAGCTGCAACATGAGAGACGAAAATTATACATGATACCAAGCCCTAAAGATAGCACAACTGTTTGCACTAAGAAAAAGCATATGGGTTATTCTAAAGAACTGCAATGCAACTTTTGGACCCTTTAGCATTTCACATTTAACACTTAAACCCTCTGCATCACAGCAGTTTACATTTGGGCTCTAAGTTAATATAGCGTCTGGTGTGAGGGCCCATATTATTTTATATTATATCATAACTGAGCACCACGTGTTCGTGTAGGATGTCTGTTAAGAAGCCACCTAAGACACTTAAAGGACTTAAAGCTACTAAGGGGATTCAGGATCCCAAAAAGGCCATGAAAGAATTCTTTAAGCCGATGGACACCATGGTCTCCACGCAGGCGAGCACACAAAATAATACTAGTGACTCTGAGGATTCTGTACACTCATCTGTTGGTAATGAGCACCTTAGACCCCTGACTAAAGCAGATCTTAACTTTTTACCTACTAAGGAGGACTTTGCTGCACTCATATCTAATGTTGGACAATTAATAAAAGAGGGGCTCAAAGAGGTCCGAAAGGACATAAATGAGCTGGGCAATAGAGTGGAATGCCTGGAAGAAGGGTCTGAGCATATGAATGCAAAGTTTGAACTGATGTCTAGACAACTGACCCAGCAACACTCCACCATAGATAGCCTACAAACACATATAGAAGATCTAGATAACAGGGGTAGGAGGCAGAATCTTCGAATTAGAGGAATCCCCGAGAGTATCCAGCAGCAAAACCTCGACGAATACCTGCAAAAAATGTTTTCCTCACTACTGGGATCAGACCAAGCAGACCAGTTGCCGCTAGACAGAGCTCATAGAGCGCTACGACCGATGCCCAGAGATACAGACCCACCAAGGGATGTAATCCTTAAGTTTCAATTATATAAGGATAAAGAAAAAATACTTGCAGCTGCCAGGAAGTCCCATAATCATAACTTCGATGGGCAGCAACTCCAGATTTACGCGGATCTCAGTCCACTTACACTAGCAAAAAGAAGGGAGGCAAGATTCCTGACCCAACACTTACAATCACTAAAGATTCAATATAGGTGGGGGTTCCCCTTCAGCCTGCGGGTCACCAGAGGGACCCAAACCTTCATATACAGAAATATCGAAGATTTGGAAGAATTCTGCAAAGACCTAAATATCCCCCCACCATCACTCCCAAAGCTCCAGGAAGATCTGAGGGAACTCTCAACTCCAGACACAGCTCCACCAAAGACCCAAAGACAACGCTGGACCAAAGTTAATAGAAAGAGAAATAGGCTAGGATCAGACATTACGAAAGAATCCACTCTCTCCCAACCAGTTACCTGAAGGAGTGAAATTAAAATCTAAAAGTTAGTAAGAAAATCCGGCATTAGCTGGTGTTTATTGAAGCCTGAATCTTGGAAGAGCTTTGCCGCCCAGCATGGAAAGAGACCTGGACTCTAGAGGTCATAAATTTAAGTTTTAAATTTAATTGGTTATTGCCTTGTTTTAAGTGTTGACCCTCTTTTTTCTAGTTTGCGGTTGCAATACGCAACAGATGTTTCTCATATATCTACATAGTGAAAGTTATAAAGTTTAGTTAATTACTTTGCTGCTAAGTGAAACGTAGAATTATAACCTTCTTCTTATTTTCCTTAGTTTTCAAACTCACCCTTGAATTATTTGTAAATTCATTACTCTTTTAGTTTACCCATGATATAGAATTGTTTACTAATGCCTTTAGTCCTGTATATGGCTCTTACGAACAGAGCTATTTGCAAACCCTATAAATTATTATTTCATGTACCATTGTATGGCATTGTCAATGTCGTCAGATATGCACAGCACATATATTGGTATACTATGCTTATTATTTGTTCTTAACTTCTGTTTTCTTCTTCTTTCTCCCTTTTACCGACAGCTACTTGCCTTCCCTTTCCCCCATCCCATTTTACTCTCCTCAGTCCTAGACGTGGGTCCTGCTAGTGTTTCACATATGAAGTTCACAGTCCGTGAGTCACCGACAAGGTATTTTGGAGTTGGGAGGATTCTCACTAATCTGCATAAAAATTTGACCCTAAACATGTACATACTCAGCGTAGCCAAATCTATGGGAAAATACATAATGGCCCATCCTAAATTGAAGATACTGTCCCAAAATGTCAAGGGACTTAATTCGCCCACTAAGCGTTCCATTGCCCTTAATTGGTTTCATTAGCACGAGGGAGATATAGTGTTCTTGCAGGAGACACACTTTGTCCAAAATCAGGCCCCCAGTTGTTCATCTAGACACTATCCTTTAGGCTATTTCAGTCATAACACGGAATAGAAAAACTGGGTGGGAATATTGTTGCAAAAGAGGCTACCCTTCCAGCTCAGCTCCCAGCACTCTGACGGCGAGGGCAGGATGCTGATTCTAGTAGGCACACTATACAATCAATGTGTTACTCTAGTTAACCTATATGTACCCAATAGAGGTCAGGCAAAATTTATAAAAAAATCTCTAGAGACATTGGCACCGGTTGTCAAAGGAGTCGTACTCCTGGCCGGGGATTTTAATGTAGTCCTGTCCCCCAAACTTGACTGCTCGCATGTCCATAGTAGTGTTCCTCTATCAACGCTCCAAAACATAAACTCTAATCTGAAATTGCATTCCCTCATAGATGTATGGAGACAACTCCACCCACAAAACAAAGAGTACACCTTTTATTCCTATACACAGAAAACCTCATCGAGGCTTGACTACTTCTTCCTCAACCAACTCAGCTTACATCTAGCGGACGCCGCATATATTTCACCAACACACTGGTCTGACCACTCTATGCTAAATTTAGAACTCTTATGGCCCTCAGCTCCTCTAACTCAATTCTGTTGGAGGCTTGATGAAACCCTGCTTAAAAATCCTCTTATAACTGACAAAATTTTAAAAGCGCTCTCTGAATATTTTACTCATAACCAAAGTGATACTATCAGTTCAAAAGTAGTCTGGGAGGCTCATAAAGCAGTTATCAGGGGGGAGTTCTTAAAACACAAAGCTTGTTTAACGAAATCTAGGAGACAGGAATATAGTAACCTCTTAAATAGACTTCCAATAAAAGAGAAGTACTAATACTCACAAAGGTAATTGCACTTCCAGTGCAATAATCCACAAGCCGAAACTTCTGAGCCGTTCGGCTGACTCTTTCTCTCCCGGTATGCTCCCGGCAACAATCAGGCCCCGGTATGCTCCCGGCGACAATCTGGCCCCTAAGAGAAATGAAGCATAGAACACCTTTGGTGCAGATAACCCTGACCAATATGGAACTACTATCAGTGGGTAGGTGTAAATACTCACAAACGTGTGTGCACAATCAGTGCAATATCGAGCGGACCGAAACTTTATAAAGCCGTTCGGCTGACTTCCGAAAAATGTGGCTATAGCTCTCACAAGTCCAGTGGAAAAGAACAGTTCAAGGCAAGGTAGAACAATATAAAAACTTTTATTAAAATACTTAAAACTTCGCTACGCGTTTCTCGGCTGCTCGCCGTTTCATCAGGCTCATAAATTTAGTGAACTACCTTGCTGTCTTAAAAAGGCTGAGTTAACCAATGGGGATAGTTTGCATATTACACACCCACCGTAACTCCCCCACCAATGAAACGGCGAGCAGCCGAGAAACGCGTAGCGAAGTTTTAAGTATTTTAATAAAAGTTTTTATATTGTTCTACCTTGCCTTGAACTGTTCTTTTCCACTGGACTTGTGAGAGCTATAGCCACATTTTTCGGAAGTCAGCCGAACGGCTTTATAAAGTTTCGGTCCGCTCGATATTGCACTGATTGTGCACACACGTTTGTGAGTATTTACACCTACCCACTGATAGTAGTTCCATATTGGTCAGGGTTATCTGCACCAAAGGTGTTCTATGCTTCATTTCTCTTAGGGGCCAGATTGTCGCCGGGAGCATACCGGGGCCTGATTGTTGCCGGGAGCATACCGGGAGAGAAAGAGTCAGCCGAACGGCTCAGAAGTTTCGGCTTGTGGATTATTGCACTGGAAGTGCAATTACCTTTGTGAGTATTAGTACTTCTCTTTTATTGGAAATCTCACTCATTATTGGGTTTATCTGCACCAGAGCGCCTCTTCCCTCTTTTGTCATTCCCAGGACCAAGCTTCATTTCTACGTATATTTTGGAGAGAGCTGCTGATTCCTGGGGCTATCTACACTATTTAATTTCTCAAGAATTGTGGGACTTTTCAGTATACTGAATATACATGGACATTTCTTTTTCTGTATATCAATACCGAGGAATCCAATAAGTATTTATTATATTTCATTTGTTGATCATTTATATATATATATATATATAATTTTAGTGTTGTATTATTGTTTACTATATATTCTTTACAGAAAATAATAGAAAATATCATAATTATAACTTTCACTTTAGGAATAGCATTGAATAGGCGCACCTCTCTTTTTTCCTAAAACACACTTTTTGCTAGTGTTGTTTTTTCTATATCTTAAATAGACTAAAGGAGTTTGATAACAGACACAATAGTTCCCCCTGGGACACAGCCGTAATTGCAGAACTGACCAAAGCCAGATCTGAGTTAAAATCATACTTAAACAAAGAAGCATTGAGGAAAGCTTTCTACCTAAAAAAGAAGTATTTTACTGAAGGCAATAGATCAGGTAAATTGTTGGCCAGGGCCCTGAGACAAAGAACACTCAACTCATTCATACATCGATTATCTAGTCCTGACGATATAGACATTACAGACAGTAGGGGGATAGCAGCTGCATTTCGGAATTATTACCATTCACTATATAACCTCCCGCCAGTCAACACTCCACAAGTTATCCAAATGATGGAGTCATATGTTGACAATGCTAACCTCCCCACCCTTTCAAAAGTAGATTCGGAATTCTTAGATGCACCAATAGATTTGTCAGAAGTCTTGCACGCGATTGAGTCTCTCCCATCGCATAAAAGTCCAGGTCCAGACGGATTCTCAAAACAATATTATAAAAATTTTAAACAGTCTATTGCACCACACTTAGTAAAAGTCTTTCAAGACATAGACAAGGATGGAGGCTTTTTCTCGCGTGAAATGCTGTCAGCCCACATCACCCTCATCCACAAATTAGGTAAGACCCCGACAGACCCTGGAAGTTACAGCCCCATTTCCCTTATAAATACAGATGCAAAAATCTACGCCAAAATATTGGCAAATAGATTGAATAAACTCTTGCCACAGCTTATTCATATAGACCAGGCTGGCTTCATTCCGCATCGGGAGGCCAGGGACAACACGATCAGGACTCTTCACCTGATAGATCACGTCCACAGTTCAGGGGTAGAAATGGTCCTGGTCTCCACCGACGTGGAGAAAGCCTTCGACCGAATCAACTGGTCATATCTTAAGTCCGCATTGAAGGGATTTGGGGTTGGTGACCTCATGATAAAAAGGATATTTAGTCTATATAGGGACCCTACAGCCGGAATAAAAGTCAACGGGGTTATCTCAGATCCATGTTTGCCATGGCTATGGAGCCTCTAGCAGGGCATATTAGGCAAAATCAGGAAATTAAGGGGGTGGGTATAGGACCCAATGACTAGAAAATAAGCTTATATGCGGACGACATCCTCTTGACATTGACAGACCCCGCCAGCTCACTACCTCCACTATTACAGGAGTTCCAGAACTTCAGTAAATTATCTCACTTCCTCATCAACAGTCAGAAATCAAACATCTTAAATGTCAGCATGAATCCAAAAAAGTTTGCAGAACTCTCTAGGATATGTCCGTATCAGTTACAGAAACAGCATATCAAATACTTAGGGATTAACTTAACTCCTAAAATTACTACCCTTTTTCAGTCCAATTATATACCACTACTCAAGAGCATTCAAAAAGACTGCCAGACCTGGCAACAGAAACCCTTCTCCTGGTGGGGAAGAATTCAGATAGTTAAGATGTCTATCCTGCCACGAATCCTTTATATGTTACAAACAGTGCCAATTAATTTACCAAACTTCTATTTAACCCAACTACAAACAACCTTAAACAGGTTTGTGTGGAACAGTCAAAAACCTAGAGTAGCTATAAACACTCTGTATAGATCTAGGCAAAATGGAGGGCTAGGTATGCCACACATTCTGCGGTTCTACCAAGCTAATGTACTACAGCGCATCCTGGATTGGCACACGAGGAAAGAGGACAAGGCCTGGATACCTTTGGACTCCCATAACTGATCTAGGCCCCTTATGTTGGCTCCCACCTAGGTGTAGGTCTAATCGAGTCAAAACGTCCCCACTTTATAGACACATCTTCTCAACCTGGGATACTATCATTAAATGCACGCCTGGAATCTCTACCCCCTTTTCCCCTATGTCCCCGATCTACCAAAACACAGAGCTATTGGTGAATTTATTTACGGCTACCAATAACACAAGCTTTACAGACCTAGGCCTTTCCTCTCCTCTGACGGACCTGTTACAGCATGGGAAGTTGAAACCTATACACGAATTGACAGACATTTTGGATGGGGAGTATACCAACTGGCTAAAATATCGACAGCTGCAGAATCTTTTGAGATTCTCCCCCCATAAGGCCTCCCTAAAGAGGCCCTTGACATGATTAGAGGTTCTCTGTAAGCAAGGCACTGCTTTGAGAGGTTCATTATCCCTAGCCAGGAAGATAATTGATGACCTGATGTATAGAGCATTACCTAGTTATACCAGAGGTTGGCATAGAGAGTTGTTAGGCGGGGTACACCTGGATAGATGGGCTAAGCTCTTTGAACTTACATACAAATCATCTACATCCACACAGATTTTAGAAATGAATTACAAAATTTTGTCCAGGTGGTATCTCACACCTGTGAGACTACAACAGATTTACGGTTCAGTATGCTGCCTTTGCTGGAGGGGTTGTGGGGAGTCTGGAACTCTCTCGCATATTTGGTGATCCTGTCCCAAACTGTCGAGCTTCTGGACATCAATTGAGGAAGTCTTAGGTAAATTGATGGAACCAACATTTAAACTTTCCCCATTCTTGGTGCTATTTAACGACAAGCCTAGGAGTAGATGTAAAATTAGATTATTTATTTTCCAAATTTGCCTCAATGGAGCAAAATCACTTATAGCTAGAAGATGGAAGTCAGTAGAAATCCCCACAGTAGCGGAATGGAAACTACGGACAAATTAACTAATTCTATTAGAGGAAAATGCTTACCTCAAAACGAATAGAGTAGATATAATACAAAATGTTAAATTCTACTGGGAAATGATCACCACGAATGCTGTAGACACGACAGGATAAGAGGCTGAGGAATTCCTCTCCCATATCACTACCCCTCCCCCCCTCTTCCCCATCCCCCTCTTTCCCAACTTTTTCTCTCTTTCCTTCACTTTCCTCTTTATTTTAAAAGCCTTGTTTAATTTTTGAGTTATGGTTTAGTAGATTTAAAGGTCACTGGAAGACTGTACAGATCGTATTACCTTTACAGCTGTAGAACAGTTTTCATTTTTCTATGTCTTAATTGCTTGAAACGTTTTATGATTATCATTGTCATGTAAAACTCAATAAAAACTTATAAATATAAAAAAACACTCCAAAATAAAAACCCTAATCTATAATAAATTACCAAAGGCCCTTAAAGGGACAGTTCACCCAAAAAATGTTTCCCCTTTAAATTGTTTCCAATGATTCATTTTACCTGCTGGAGTGTTTTAAATTGTTTACAAGTTGCTCCTTTACCCCTAATTTTGCATTTGAAATAGCTGATTTAGCTTGTGGTATCCCAACCTATACTGAGAGTTTTTTATACTGGAGTCTATTCTATTGAATAGCCTAAGTAAACACAGCCAGCAGAAGAGATTACACTCTCAGTGGGGAGCATGATAGTTAAGTAATAAAATAATAATTTTCCATTGTTCTCTCTAAGTATTGAGCTTTGGTTTTCTAGACAAATATTAGATAAGGAAGCAAGTCTGTGTACATAAAAGTGATAACATAATGAGATCTGATATTACCTGAAGCTCAACCCATTGTAATAGGCACAAAACTAAAGCTACTTCATATACACACAAAAAACGTAAAATTTAAATTCTCATAATTTTTTTACTCTGCATCTGGTTTAGCAAGTCATTGAAAATACATATAAAAACAATTTTACAGTGTACTGTCCCTTTAAAAGGGCCTTTTGTAGGGCATTGCCCTAAAGAAATCAGCTCTTTTTCTACAAAAGAAAAACAAACACCCCCTAACAGTATACAAACCCCCACCCCCAAACCCACAAAATAATAATAAAGTAAAACCTAATCTACCCATTGCCCTGAAAAGGACATTTGTAAGGGCATTGCCCTTAAAAGGGTATTCAGCTCTTTTGCTGCCCATTAAAAATAAATAATGGCTATTCTAAAAAGAAAAACCCACCCCAAAATGAAAAAAAAAAACATTACACAAAATAACAAACAAATTATCCAAAATAATAACAATTATTCCTATTCTAATAGCCATTTAAAAAAAACACCCCAAAATAAAAGAAACCTAATCTATAATAAACTACCAATATGTCAGGGTACAGGTAAATGACATATATATATATATATATATATACATTATATATATATATATATATATATATATATATATATATATATATATATATATATATATATATATATATATATATGTAAATAGGACAGGGGAATGTGTTTATGTATGAAGCCATATTTTTATCAGATATTATTAAAATAGGGTTGCAATTCTGATGTCAGGATTTGACTCAAAAACCCCATGATTTGAATAGACATCTCAAGACTCAAATACAGACAGGATGTCACAAGGAATTTCAAAAGACAGCGTTTGCTCCCTAGCTGGAGGTGACAACTTCAAGGAAAGGCAATTTGTTTTAACTAGAATGACCATGTTTAATTGACTATGTGCAGAGTTTTATGGCTTGAGACAGGATAGGACCATTGAGCCATTTCAAGAAACCATGTGGTCACTACCTGGAAATATGTGATAAAATCTCCTAATCCTTACAACGTTGCCTAGAAGTCTGGGTTAAGTGACATATTTTGTGAGAAAGTAACCATTTTACATTTCAAATGCAAATTAACCCCATGCCGTGTAAGTAGGACAATGAAAACTTGAACAACAAAAGCAAATGTTACAATGTCATTTTGAAATTTACTGAAAATACAATTGCATTTAGATTTCAAGTAAAATATACATCAGCATTGTAGGTAAATATATATTTTAATGGATATGAGACTGTCTATTTATGTGATATTAAATATAAACACATGAATAGGGGAATTGTGGACCTAAGAAGCAGTGACAGATAGCATTCATATTAGATAAATATTTGCTGAGATTGATAAACATTGCAAATAGATATATGAATGTTTAATCATTTCTAACAATTATTTCTTTGTGTTGCAGGCAACAATTGGTCATGGGCATCAATTTATATATTCAGCAAGAAGTACACTGAATGTGAAACATGCTGTATTTGTATGAATATATATATATATATATATATATATATATATATATATATATATATCTATATCAGGATTTTAAAGGCTATTAATTTTGGAGTAATTAGCAGTATAATTGCTTTGATATAATATAATATTAAAAACATACTATATTTCATATCAAAATAATCAGAAGAAATATTGTAATCTAGCCCAGTACAAATGAACATATAGCTTATTAATGTAAGGAAATGATGGCATTTATGACACATTTTAAAGAAATATGTTTTGCTGTGTTGTTGTCATGCTGCCCCCCGGTGTTGTGATGCGAAAATTACAACCAGAAGGCCTTTTGGCTGTTAAAAATGAAATTTCTCAGGGCCAATCCGATAAGATATCCTAGATATCCAATCCATGCTCAGCTCCGTAAGGGCCAATAACAAAACAGGTTTTCTGAAAGGGCCTCCCATATTCTCACCTATGATGGAAACATATATAAGCTTAAGCAATATAGGCAAAGATACTGTTAAGCTGACTTGTAACTGGTTACTGGGTGATTGAAATACCATTACTCTAGCAAAGCTGGCCTGCCTTTTCTCATTGATTGCAAAATATACTTATTCGTATTCTGAGGTGAGATTGTTCCTGTTAAGAAACATTGGAAACTGGATATTGATTGGTTTATTTGGTAAAGTATATATATATATATATATATATATATATATAAAATATTAATTACATTAATATTTTAACACAAATATATGCATAGTCACTGTAGTTTAAAGTATAGTTGATAGATTAAAGAGAGCAGTTTGCATTTTAAATAATATTTTAAAGCCTGTGTATTGTTTAAATACATATCCTTAATGCTAAGTTGTTTCATCTGTGCAACTATAGAGTTATAACTCAGCGTTTGGTTATTGGCACAAATAATATTTACAATTTCTGATGTTTTAATAAAAGTGTATATTGTCCTATTGTTTAACTTAGCACTGTTAATTGTATTGCTTGAATGTTAGCAACTAAATATCTTGGAATCTCATTGTGTTAACTGAGTGAAATTCTATTGTGAATAAGGCTAGTTTTAAAGGTAAACTTTTATGAGCTTTGTAAAGAGTATAGCATATTTTAAATAGCTTTATATCTTCATATTCTGGTTCCTACAAATATATTTAATGTGTTCATAGATGTTAAATAATAATGAAGAATTTAGGAATTTATATTAATTTTATGGTCTTAGTATATACATTGATTGTGGGTTTATTTTAAAGGATAATTATTAAATATATTGTGTTATAACCCTGCCATATACTGACATATTACTTGGAGAGCACTACTGAGATCTTATAAATATACTGACAAAAAGCCCTTAAAAGGGCCTTTTGTAGGGCATTGCCCTAAAGAAATCAGCTTTTTTTTCGAAACAAAAATACAAAGACCCACTAACATTACAAACCCCCACCCCCAAACTCACAAAATAAAAAAATATAATCTACCCATTGCCCGGAACAGGGCGTTTGTATGGGCATTGCCCTTAAAAGGGCAATTAAGTCTTTTAAGAAATGCCCAACTCCTAATCTAAAAAAAACACACAAAAAACCTTAAAAGACCTAACACTAACCCCTCTTTAGGTACTCATAGTTGCTGAAGTCCCGCTTGAAGGATCTTCATCCCGGCGGCTCCATCTTCATCCAGATGGCATCTTTTATCTTTATCCCAGCAGAGTCTTCTATCTTCATCCCAGAGGCACGAAGCGTGTCCATCCTGAAGATATCCGGTGCGGAGCATCCTCTTCATACGGTCTGAAATTCTATTGGCTGTTCAAATCAGCCAATAGAATTTCAGTAGCTCTCATCCTATTGGCGGATTTGAACAGCCCATAGGATTTCAGTAGCCCTCATATTATTGGCTGATTTGAAAAGGCTCCCTTGCATTGAAGATTCAGTATACAGCGGCGACCATATGAAGAGGTTGCTCCACGGTGGATGTCTTCAGGATGGACCCGCTCCGCCGGGATGATGATAGAAGACGCCGCCGGGATGAAGATAGAAGATGCCATCTGGATGAAGATAGAAGACGCCGTCTGGATGGATGAAGACCTCACCACCTGGATAAAGACTTCTCGCCGCCTGGATTTCCGGACTTCAGAAACTGTAAGTGGGTCTTCGGGGGTTAGTGTTAGGATTTTTAAAATTTTTTGGGTGTTTTTTTTTTTTAGTTTAGGGTTTGGACTTTTCTTAAAAGAGCTAAATGCCCTTTTTAGGGCAATGCAAAAGAGCTAAATGCCCTTTTACGGGCAATGCCCATACAAATGCCCTTTTCAGGGCAATGGGTAGTTTAGGTTTTTATAGAGATAGGTTTTATTATGTTGGGGGGTTGGTTGGGTGGTGGGTTTTACTATTGGGGGGTCTTTGTATTTTTTTTACAGGTAAAAGAGCTGTTTAACTTAGGGCAATGCCCTACAAAAGGCTCTTTTAAGGGCTATTGGTAGTTTATTGTAGGCTAGGGTTTTTTTATTTTGGGGGGGGGCTTTTTATTTTTATAGGGCTATTAGATTAGGTGTAATTCTTTTTTATTTTTGATAATTTTGTTTGTTATTTTTCATAATTTAGTGTTTGTTATTTTTTGTAATTTAGCATTTTTATTTTATGTAATTAGATACTTTGTAATTTTTATAGTAGTGTTAGGATTTTTTAATGTGTATTTTAGTTTTCTTTAATTGGTAGTTAGTTTAATTTTAGTTTAATAGTTATATTAGTTTAATTGTTAGTTTAAACTTAGTTTTTTTAATTTGACTGGTAAGTTTTAATTTAATTTAAGATAGGGAAATTGTAATTTTAATATGAATTTAGGGGGGGCAGTAGGTTTAGGGGTTAGTAGTTTAAATTAGTTTATTGTGATGTGGGTGGCTTGCGGTTTATGGGTTAATAGGTTTATTATAGTGGTGGCGGTATCGGGGAGCGGCGGAATAGGGGTTAATAACTTTAGTATAGTGGGGGCAATGTGGGAGGATGGCAGATTAGGGGTTAATAAAATTTAAATAGTGTTTGCGATGCGGGAGGGTGGTGGTTTAGGGGTTAATACATTTATTATAGTGGTGACGATGTTGGGGAGCAGCGAAATAGGGGTTAATGCATTTTATTAGTGGCGGCGATGTCGGGAGCTGCAGATTAGGAGTTAATAACTTTATTTTAGTGTTTGCGATGCGGGAGGGCCTCGGTTTAGGAGTTAATAGTTAGTTGATGGGTGTTAGTGTACTTTGTAACAGTTTAGTTATGAGTTTTATGTAACAGTTTTGTTGCGTAAAACTCATAACTTCTGCTCTCAGATGGCGGTACGGAACTTGTCGTTATAGGGTGTAACACAAGCTTTTTAGCCCCACCGCAAAACTTGTAATGGCAGCGCTATAGAAGTCCCATGAAAAAAACGTCATTTTTTTGAGTGCGGGACTAACATTGCGTTACAGGCTAAAAGTCTTGCGGTACAGCTATACTGACAAGACTTGTAATGGCTGCGTTGCTGTTTTAACGCTGAAATGACCATTTTTGCAGCGTTAAAACATGAATGCAAAACTCGTAATCTAGGTGAGAGTTCATTAAAACCAAAGAACAGAGAAAAAAATAGCCCTAATGAAGCCCTGAATGCAAAGGATTATGGGTGAAACACGTGTCGGTCTGTCTGTTTGAAGCTGAAAGTTTGTTCATATGCAACTCCTGGGAGTTTAAAATTTACGGTCACAACGGCCCTGCAATATGGGATCAAGAAGAAGAAGTCATGTGTTGGCTTTAAACAGTGTCTGTAACGGAAAGTACAAAGAATCCTAATAACAGCAAAAAGCCGTGGGATGTCTGAGTAAATAACCAGAACGGACAAACTAAGTTATGTGAAGGGAGAGTGGCTACAAGAAAGGTAATATATATCTTGCTTTATGATGTTAAAGGATTGAGAACCATCGACTGAGCCAGTTTGCGAATGGTAAATCTCCCTGTCACAGTATTGCTTGTTATGCTTTGTCTTCCTGGTAACCTTTACATCCGACTAATAACTAACAGCTGTCTGTCTGACATTAGTGCATACTGAGACACTACTTGAGCCGAAAGTTTGTGACAGTGAATGTTCTTTTCCAATATCAAGAACTGATGGAAAATAAATGTATATATACATAAAAGGGGACCGCTTTTTAACCTTTGCTAATCTGGACACTCTGAAATAAGAATGCTTTGTTACTAACAATACACCAGCGCTGGTTACTATTTGTTTCAAATGTGGACTTTTTTGTTTGCTTGCGGCTAGATAACAAGTTTTGCGGTAAGAGGGGTGCGGTGCTAACTTGCACGTTATTGTCACCGCTCACTTACCTACAGCGCTGGTATTACAGGTTTTTATAAACCCGGCGTTAAAAGACAAGAAGTGAGCATAGAGCAAAATTGTGCTCCATACCACACTCCAATACCAGCGCTGCTTAAAAGGACACTGAACCCAAATTTTTTCTTTCATGATTCAGATAGAGCAGACAATTTTAAGCAACTTTCTAATTTACTCCTATTATCAATTTTTCTTCGTTCTCTTGCTTTCTTTATTTGAAAAAGAAGGCCCCTAAGCTAATTTTTTGGTTCAGACCATGGAAAGCACTTGCTTATTGGTGGATGAATTTATGCACCAATCAGCAAGAACAACCCAGGTTGTTCACAAAAAATGGGCCGGCATCTAAACTTACATTCTTGCATTTCAAATAAAGATACCAAGAGAATGAAGACAATTTGATAATAGGAGCAAATTAGAAAGTTGCTTAAAATTGCATGCTCTATCTGAATCCCAAAGTAAAAAAATTGGGTTCAGTGTCCCTTTAAGTCAGCAGTGAGCTGGTTATACGTGCTCGTGCACTATTTCCCCATAGACATCAATGGGGAGAGCCAGCTGAAAAAAAGCCTAATACCTGCAAAAAAAGCAGCGTAAAGTTCAGTAACGCAGCCCAATTGAATCCTATGGGGAAACACATTTTATGTTTACACCTAACACCTTAACATGAACCCTGAGTCTAAACACCCCTAATCTTACACTTATTAACCCCTAATCTGCCGCCACCGACATCGTCGACACCTACATTATACTTATTGACCCCTAATCTGCCGCTCCGGACATCTCCGCCACTATAATAAACATATTAACCTCTAAACCGCCGCACTCCCGCATCACAAACATTAGTTAAATATTATTAACCCCTAATCTGCCGCCTCTAACATCGCCGCTACCTATCTACATTTCTTAACCCCTAATCTGCTGCCCCAATGTCGCTGCCACTATACTAAAGTTATTAACCCCTAAGTCTAACCCTAACACCCACTAACTTAAATATATTTCAAATAAATCTAAAGAAAACCTACTATTAATAACTAAATAATTGCTATTTAAAACTAAATACTTACCTGTAAAATAAACCCTAAACTAGCTACAATATAACTAATAGTTACATTGTATCTAGCTTAGGGTTTATTTTTATTTTACAGGCAAGTTTGTATTTATTTTAACTAGGTAGAATAGTTACTAAATTAGTTATTAACTAATTAATAACTACCTAGCTAAAATAAATACAAATTCACCTGTAAAACAAAATCTTACACTAACACCTAACCTTACACTACAATTAAATAAATTACCTAAATTAAATACAATTACCTAAATTAATTAAATACAAATACCTAAATTACAAAAACAAACACTAAATTACACAAAATAAAAAACAAATTACAAGATATTTAAACTTATTACACCTAATCTAATAGCCCTATCAAAATAAAAAAGCCCCCCCAAAATTAAAAAAAACTCTAGTCTAAACTGAACTGCCAATAGCCCTTAAAGGGCCTTTTGCGGGGCATTGCCCCAAAGAAATCAGCTCTTTTACCTGTAAAAAAAATACAAACAATCCCCAAACAGTAAAACCCACCACCCACATAACCAAACCCCCCAAATAAAACCTTAACTAAAAAAACCTAAGCTCCCCATTGCCCTGAAAAGGGCATTTGGATGGGCATTGCCCTTAAAAGGGCATTTAGCTCTATTGCTGCCCAAACCCTAATATAAAACTAAAACCCACCCAATAAACCCTTAAAAAAAACTAACACTAACGCCTGAAGATCTACTTACAGTTTTGAAGAGCCAACATCCATCCTCAATGAAGCCGGGAGAAGTCCTCAGCGAAGCGGCAAGAAGTCCTCAACGAAGCCGGAGAAGTCTTCATCCAAGCCGGGAGAAGTGGTCCTCCAGACGAGCAGAAGTCTTCATCCAGACGGCATCTTCTATCTTCATCCATCCGGCACGGAGCGGGTCCATCTTCAAGACATGCGGCGCAGAGCATCCTCTTCTTCCGACGACTCCCGACGAATGAAGGTTCCTTTAAGTGACATCATCCAAGATGACATCCCTTAGATTTCAATTGGCTGATAGAATTCTATCAGCCAATTGGAATTAAGGTTGAAAAAATCCCAATCAGCCAATAGGATTGAACTTCAATCCTATTGGCTGATCCAATCAGCCAATAGGATTGAGCTCACATTCTATTGGCTGTTCCAATCAGCCAATAGAATGCAAGCTCAATCCTATTGGCTGATTGGATCAGCCAATAGGATTGAAGTTCAATCCTATTGGCTGATTGCATCAGCCAATAGTATTTTTTCAACCTTAATTCCGATTGGCTGATAGAATGCTATCAGCCAATCAGAATCTAAGGGACGCCATCTTGGATGACGTCACTTAAAGGAACCTTCATTTGTCGGGAGTCGTCGGAAGAAGAGGATGCTCCGTGCCGGATGTCTTGAAGATGGACCCGCTCCGCACTGGATAGATTAAGATAGAAGATGCCGTCTGGATGAAGACTTCTGCACGTCTGGAGGACCACTTCTCCCGGCTTGGATGAAGACTTCTCCTGGCTTCGTTGAGGACTTCTTGCTGCTTTGCTGAGGACTTCTCCCGGGCTTCGTTGAGGATGTATGTCGGCTCTTCAAAACTGTAAGTGGATCTTCAGGGGTTAGTGTTAGGTTTTTTTAAGGGTTTATTTGGTGGGTTTTATTTTTAGATTAGGGTTTGGGCAGCAATAGAGCTAAATGCCCTTTTAAGGGCAATGCCCATCCAAATGCCCTTTTCAGGGCAATGGGGAGCTTAGGTTTTTTTAGTTAGGGTTTTATTTGGGGGGTTTGGTTGTGTGGGTGTTGGGTTTTACTTTTGGGGGGTTGTTTGTATTTTTTTTACAGGAAAAAGAGCTGATTTTGGGGGGCTTTTTATTTTGATAGGGCTATTAGATTAGGTGTAATTAGTTTAAATATCTTGTAATTTGTTTTTAATTTTGTGTAATTTAGTGTTTTTTTTGTAATTTAGGTATTTGTATTTAATTTAGGTAATTTATTTAATTGTAATGTAAGGTTTGGTGTTAGTGTAAGACAGGTTAGGTTTTATTTTACAAGTAAATGTGTATTTATTTTAGCTAGGTAGTTATTAAATAGTTAACTATTTACTAACTATTCTACCTAGTTAAAATAAATACAAACTTGCCTGTAAAATAAAAATAAACCCTAAGCTAGATACAATGTAAATATTAGTTATATTGTAGCTACTTTAGGTTTTTTTACAGGAATTATTTAGTTATTAATAGTAGTCATTTATTTAAATTGCAAGTCACAAGCTCATTTTTGAGCCTTGGCTCTCTGAGTCTAAAGTGGCTCTTTGATTAAAAGTGGCGGAGTTAATCACTGGAGTTCATCTACATCCACACTGCTTCTAATGCTATTTCATCTCTCTACAGGTAATGTCTTCTGTCTCTGTTTTCCTGGCTGCTGTTAAATGTCCCTTTAATTCCTGTTTGAATATCTGGTAATGTCTTCTGCCTCTGTTTACCTGTGTGCTGTTAAAGGTCCCTTTAATTCTTGTTTGAATATCTGGTAATGTCTTCTGCCTCTGTTTACCTGGCTGCTGTTAAATGTCCCTTTAATTCCTGTTTGAATATCTGGTAATCATTTGCTCTGTCTCCATCTTGTCTACCTGTAATCATTTTATCATATACTTTGCCTAAATGTAATGCATCCTGCCACCCTCCCCCCCCTCTAATTTGCAAGTGTGTAATTCCTGGCTATCCCAACTACTTTTAATCAGCTGCACAGAATCATTCCATCACACTCATTTCTTTATATTGCAAGTCACATGCTCATTTTTGAGCCTTGGCTCTCTGAGTCTAAAGTGGCTCTTTGATTAAAAGTGGCGGAGTTAATCACTGGAGGTTGAAACTGCAGACCAACTAACAGGTAAACTTAGTACCTATACACATACACAATGCTCCCCATGTCTTTTCTGCTCTCTCTGTCTGCCCTTCTCCTAAAAATCACTGCATGTCCCTATAACAACAACCCCCACACTATCTATATCTCACCCTCCCTTCTCTCATCCCCTATGCTGTCCTCTCATGAACTACTCTGTTTCCTTAGAAACACTTCCCCTTCTAACTCTCCTGTGTCTAGTCATTCGCGCTCCTACAAATCTCACTCTCACATTCTGTCACTCTCACTGCTACTACTGCTTGCTGCTGGTGATGTTCCTAACCCTGGCCCTGCAGCAATCACCACACTTTTACACTCTCAACAATCTCATCTCCATTAACCCACAGCACCTATCCTCTCTCTTTTCTTGTGCCCTCTGGAATGCTCGCTCTGTCTGCAACAAACTTACAACTGTTCACGACCTGTTTGTTTCCAACGCTTTTAACCTTTTAGCAATTACTGAAACCTGGCTATCTTCCTCTGACACTGCTTCCATTGCTGCTCTCACTCATGGTGGTCTTCACTTTAGCCATTCACCTAGGCCAGGTGAAAAACATGGTGGCGGTGTTGGCATCCTACGATCCCCCTCCTGCTCCTATCAGTACCTATCTCCATTTCCATCTATCTCCTTTTCTCCCTTTGAAGTCCACTGCATCCACCTGTTCTCCCCCCTCTCTCTCAGAGTGGCAGTTATCTATCGCCCCCCCTGGACCAACCTCCCATTTCCTTGACAACTTTGCTGCCTGGCTTCCTCACTTTCTCTCTACAAATACACCTACCCTAATTCTAGGGGAACTTCAACATCCCTATTGACAACCCATCTGCCCCTGCTGCCTCTAAACTTCTCTCACTCACTAACTCCTTCGGCCTCTTACAATCCACCTTATTCCCTACCCACCATGATGGACACTCTATTGATCTGGTATTCTCCTATCTCTGCTCTCTCTCTGATGTTGCCTGTCGACCATTTCCCATCTTTGACCACCATCTGCTCACCTTTAATCCCAATATAGATGCTAAACCTACTTCCCCCTCTTGCCCCCGCACCAGTAGAAATCTGCACACTGTGGACCCTCCCCATCTCTCCAATCTTATTCATATACCCCTCTCCCACACTTCCACGATATCCTGCCCTGACCTTGCTATAACCCACTATAACAATACTCTCTCCGCTGCACTTAACACTCTCGCTCTGCCTCAACTTCACAAAGCCCCACGTCGTCAGCTTCAGCCCTGGCACTCCCAACAAACACGCTACCTACAAAAATGTTCACGCACTGCTGAACGTGCCTGGAGGAAATTCCTCTCTGAACCTGATTTCCTGCACTGTAAGTTCACTCTTTACTCTTACACCTCTGCCCTTCGCTTAGCTAAGCAAACATACTTCTCTTCTCTTATATCCACTCACTCTTCAAACCCTAAAAGACTATTCTCCATTTTCAACTCTCTCCTCTACACACCTGCACCACCCCCCTCATCTGCATTCAGTGCTCAAGACCTTGCTGACTATTTTTTCAATAAAACACTTGCCATCTGAAGAAACATCCCAACACAAACCTGCAATCTCCCAACTTCACTCCCAGTCACCCCCTCTGCCACTCTCTGCACCCTCCTCCCAACCACTGAGAGTGAAGTGGCTTCCCTTTTGTCTTCCTCTCACCTCACTACCTGCCCACTTGACCCTATTCCTTCACATCTAATTCCCCCTCTGTCTCCCACCCTCATTCCGGCTCTTATTCACATATTCAACCTTTCCCTTTCTACCGGCTCATTCCCTGCCTCTTTCAAACATGCAAAGGTCACCCCATCCTCAAAAAACCCTCCCTTGACCCTAACTCCCCTGCAAACTACCACCCATATCACTGCTGCCGCTAGCTTCAAAATTAAACTAGTTTTCAATCACCTAACCCAATTCCTGTCCTCCAACTCATTGCTCGACCCCCTGCAATCTGGCTTCCGTCCCCATCACTCAACTGAGACTGCCCTCACCAAGGTTACTAATGATCTCCTTTCTGCTAAAAACAAAGGCTACTACTCTATACTCATCTTACTGGACTTCTCTGATGCTTTTGACACTGTTGACCATCCCCTTCTCCTACAGACTCTTAGCTCTCTTGGGGTCTGTGACACTGCCCTCTCCTGGATTCACTCTTATCTCTCTAACAGATCCTTCTCCGTCTCTTTTGCTGGTGACTCCTCCTCTATTTTGCCTCTGTTGGAGTACCTCAAGGCTCTGTCCTGGGTCCTCTACTCTTCTATATTTACACTTCTTCACTGGGTAAACTTATCAACAGCTATGGCTTCAGCTATCATCTTTATGCTGATGATACCCAGATCTACCTTTCCACCCCTGCACTCTCTCCTTCTGTCAGTTCTCACATCAGCGACTGCTTATCTGGCATTTCCTCCTGGATGGCCTCTCACCACCTAAGTATAAACATGTCCAAGACCGAACTACTTCTAATTCCCCCCTCTAACTCTACTCCAGTTTTTAATTTTTCCTTCACTGTTGGCGGCTCCACTATCTCCCCATCACACCAAGTCCGCTGCCTCGGAGTCACGCTTGACTCAAATCTGTCCTTCATTTCCCACATCCAATTGCTCTCTTCATCCTGCTGCAACCACCTACGCAATATCTCCAAAATTCGTCCATTTCTAAGTGCCAAAACTACTAAACAGCTAATCCACTCCCTGGTAATTTCCCGACTTGACTACTGTAACAACTTACTAACTGGCCTCACTCTCCCACCTCTCTCCCCTCCAATCCATCCTTAATGCATCTGCCAGACTAATCCACCTCTCTTGACGCTCTGTTTCTGCTGCACCTCTCTGTGAGTCCCTTCACTGGCTCCCCATTCACAACAGAGTTAAATTCAAAATTCTCACCCTGACCTACAAAGCCCTCACCAATGCTGCCCCACCCTACCTGTCCTCACTTATCAACAAATACACTCCTGCCCGCCCCCTAAGATCCAACAATGACCTGCTTCTTGCGTCCTCTACCATCACCTCCTCTCATGCTAGACTACAGGACTTCTCTCGGGCGGCACCAACCCTCTGGAATGCACTTCCTTGTGCTGTCAGACTTGCCCCTAACCTCTCCTCCTTTAAACGTTCCCTAAAGACCTTTCTGTTCAGGGAAGCTTGTCACCCGACTTATTAACATACTAACCTCACTTAACTAACAGCTGCCCTCTATCAACTCATTAATATCATTCTCACCTTTGCAGTACCCACCTCCTGTTTCCCATCTTACCCATCTAGATTGTAAGTTCCCACGGGAATAGGGCCCTCAATTCCCCCTGTTTTTGTCTGTGAAATTTTGTCTTATCGTATTGTTTCTCCATTGTACTGTTATCCTTGTACCCATGGGCAGCGCTGTAGAATCTGTTGGCGCTTTATAAATAAAAAATAATAATAATAATAGGTTTTCTTTAGATTTATTTGAATTATATTTAATTTAGTGGGTGTTAGGGTTAGACTTAGGTTTAGGGGTTAATAACTTTAGTATAGTGGCGGCGATGTTGGGACGGCAGATTAGGGGTTAATAAATGTAGATAGGTGGCGGCGATGTTAGGGACAGCAGATTAGGGGTTAATAATATTTAACTAATGTTTGCAAGGCAGGAGTGTGGCGGTTTAGGAGTTAATATGTTTATTCTAGTGCGGCGATGTCCGGAACGGCAGATTAGGGGTTAATAATTTTATTTTAGCGTTTGCAATGCGGGAGGGCCTCGGTTTAGGGGTTAATAGGTAGTTTATGGGTGTTAGTGTACTTTTTAGCACTTTAATTGTGAGTTTTATGCTACAGCTTTGTAGTGTAAAACTCATAACTACTGACTTTAGAATGCGTTACGAATCTTGTGGGATAGGCTGTACCGCTCACTTTTTGGCCTAAAAAAAAAAGCTTGTAATACCGGCGCTATGGAAGTCCCATTGAAAAAAGACTTTACGCAAATTGCGTAAGTTAATTTGCGCTACGGCCAAAAAAGTGTGCGGGACAGCTGTACCTACAAGACTCGTAATAGCAGCGGTAGGAAAAAGCAGCGTTATGAGTCTTAACTCATAACGCAAAACTCGTAATCTAGCCATTGGTTTCTTTGTGTGCACACAAGATTTATGAGTAAAGTTTGTGATGAATTGCAAATTAGGAATGTATATATATTTATGGACCCAAGAGATAATTGCTTATGACTGCTTCTGCTGTATGAATAGATATTAACCATTGATACAACTGCAGTATTCTTGTGTTTTACTCTGTTCTTTGGTTTTAATTGGAAGGAAACTGGATTGAATTACTCAGTGATTTCTCTCCTACTGGTTCTGCATACAGAAGAAAATAAATGGTTCAATACCTCAGCATACCTTGGTAACTGTTAATCATGACACCCATCTCACATTTTAATGTACCTATATTTTCCTTCTTTGATTTTTTTGCCATTTATATACCTAAAAAAAACTTTTAAGGTTTGACTTAGAATCTTTTGTAATTAATCTTTCATTTTCGATGTTGGATAATCTGATTGCTATGTTGCATGCTTTGTTACATTCAGGGCTGCATTGGCCTACCAGGATACCAGGAGATTTCCTGGTGGGCTGCAGCAGCTGGGGCTGGAAAGCTACAATTTAAAGGGGTGATTAATTGATACAATTGGTTTGTAGTTTTGCTATATAACACCAATCTGGCATTTTTGTTTAATACAAAGTAATATAATTTAATTCTGAAATAATATTAGGGGAGAAGTATCCCAGTAATGCCCTTTGAGAAAAATGGGGCTTGTGCAATTTACTGACTCAACATAAAATAGGGCTGGTCTTCATATTTTTCCAGGGCTGCTTTTTATTCCCAGTCCGGCCCTGGTTACATTCCTTACATATTTTGAATACTGACTGTACTATTTTCTTTGAATAATTTAAATGGCCTACATTTTTTTCCTAATTTATCTTAACACATTTGTACTTAGCCCCATTGGCTTGGATTTATTTATTTTACTTTTATAACCATGTAGTATGTGTTGATGTGTGTATTTATATAACAAAGTTTTCCATTAATTCTCTGTCGGCTAGATTTAGAGTTTTGTCGGTAAGGACCCGCGTAGCTAACGCCGGCTTTTTTCTGGCCGCACCATAAAAATAACTCTGGTATTGAGAGTCCACATAAAGGCTGCGTTAGGCTACAAAAAAGGGAGCGTAGAGCATATTTAACGCAGCTTCAACTCTCGATACCAGAGTTGCTTACGGACGCGGCCAGCCTCAAAAACGTGCACGATTCCCCCATAGGAAACAATGGGGCTGTTTGAGCTGAAAAAAAACCTAACACCTGCAAAAAAGCCGCGTTCAGCTCCTAACGCAGCCCCATTGTTTGCTATGCGGAAACACTTCCTACGTCTGCACCTAACACTCTAACATGTACCCCGAGTCTAAACACCCCTAACCTTACACTTATTAACCCCTAATCTGCCGCCCCCACTATCGCTGACCCCTGCATATTATTATTAACCCCTAATCTGCCGCTCCATAAACCGCTGCTACTTACATTATCCCTATGTACCCCTAATCTGCTGCCCTAACATCGCCGACCCCTATATTATATTTATTAACCCCTAATCTGACCCCCACAACGTCGCCTCCACCTGCCTACACTTATTAACCCCTAATCTGCCGACCGGACCTGAGCGCTACTATAATAAAGTTATTAACCCCTAATCCGCCTCACTAACCCTATAATAAATAGTATTAACCCCTAATCTGCCCTCCCTAACATCGCCGACACCTAACTTCAATTATTAACCCCTAATCTGCCGACTGGAGCTCACCGCTATTCTAATAAATGTATTAACCCCTAAAGCTAAGTCTAACCCTAACACTAACACCCCCCTAAGTTAAATATAATTTACATCTAACGAAATTAATTATCTCTTATTAAATAAATTATTCCTATTTAAAGCTAAATACTTACCTGTAAAATAAATCCTAATATAGCTACACTATAAATTATAATTATATTATAGCTATTTTAGGATTAATATTTATTTTACAGGTAACTTTGTAATTATTTTAACCAGGTACAATAGCTATTAAATAGTTAATAACTATTTAATAGTTACCTAGTTAAAATAATAACAAAATTACCTGTAAAATAAATCCTAACCTAAGTTACAATTAAACCTAACACTACACTATCATTAAATTAATTAAATAAAATATCTACAATTACCTACAATTAAACCTAACACTACACTATCAATACATTAATTAAATACAATATTTACAAATAACTACAATGAAATAAACTAACTAAAGTACAAAAAATAAAAAAATATTTACAAACATAAGGAAAATCTTACAACAATTTTAAACTAATTACACCTACTCTAAGCCCCCTAATAAAATAACAAAGCCCCCAAAATAAAAAATGCCCTACCCTATTCTAAATTACTAAAGTTCAAAGCTCTTTTACCTTACCAGCCCTGAACAGGGCCCTTTGCGGGGCATGCCCCAAGAAGTTCAGCTCTTTTGCCTGTAAAAAAAAACATACAATACCCCCCCCAACATTACAACCCACCACCCACATACCCCTAATCTAACCCAAACCCCCCTTAAATAAACCTAACACTAAGCCCCTGAAGATCATCCTACCTTGTCTTCACCATACCAGGTTCACCGATCCGTCCTGGCTCCAAAATCTTCATCCAACCCAAGCGGGGGCTGGCGATCCATCTTCCGGCGGCTGAAGAGGTCCAGAAGAGGCTCCAAAGTCTTCATCCTATCCGGGAAGAAGAGTAGATCCGGACCGGCAACCATCATCTTCCAAGCGGCATCTTCTATTTTCATCCGATGAGGACCGGCTCCATCCTGAAGACCTCCACCGCGGACCCATCTTCATCCGGCGACCCTCGAATTCCGATTGGCTGATACGATTCTATCAGCCAATCGGAATTAAGGTAGGAATATTCTGATTGGCTGATGGAATCAGCCAATCAGAATCAAGTTCAATCCGATTGGCTGATCCAATCAGCCAATCAGATTGAGCTTGCATTCTATTGGCTGTTCCGATCAGCCAATAGAATGCGAGCTCAATCTGATTGGCTGATTGGATCAGCCAATCGGATTGATCTTGATTCTGATTGGCTGATTCCATCAGCCAATCAGAATATTCCTACCTTAATTCCGATTGGCTGATAGAATCCTATCAGCCAATCGGAATTCGAGGGACGCCATCTTGGATGACGTCCCTTAAAGGAACCGTCATTCTTCAGTTGGACGTCGCCGGATGAAGATGGGTCCGCGGTGGAGGTCTTCAGGATGGAGCCGGTCCTCATCAGATGAAGATAGAAGATGCCGCTTGGAAGATGATGGTTGCCGGTCCGGATCTACTCTTCTTCCCGGATAGGATGAAGACTTTGGAGCCTCTTCTGCACCTCTTCAGCCGCCGGAAGATGGATCGCCAGCCCCCGCTTGGGTTGGATGAAGATTTTGGAGCCAGGACGGATCGGTGAACCTGGTATGGTGAAGACAAGGTAGGATGATCTTCAGGGGCTTAGTGTTAGGTTTATTTAAGGGGGGTTTGGGTTATATAAGGGGTATGTGGGTGGTGGGTTGTACTGTTGGGGGGGGTATTGTATGTTTTTTTTTACAGGCAAAAGAGCTGAACTTCTTGGGGCATGCCCCGCAAAGGGCCCTGTTCAGGGCTGGTAAGGTAAAAGAGCTTTGAACTTTAGTAATTTAGAATAGGGTAGGGCATTTTTTTATTTTGGGGGGCTTTGTTATTTTATTTGGGGGCTTAGAGTAGGTTTAATTAGTTTAAAATTGTTGTAATATTTTTCTTATGTTTGTAAATATTTTTTTATTTTTTGTAACTTAGTTCTTTTTTATTTTTTGTACTTTAGTTAGTTTATTTCATTGTAGTTATTTGTAGGTATTGTATTTAATTTATTTATTGATAGTGTAGTGTTAGGTTTAATTGTAGGTAATTGTAGGTATTTTATTTAATTAATTTATTGATAGTGTACTGTTAGGTTTAATTGTAACTTAGGTTAGGATTTATTTTACAGGTAAATTTGTAATTATTTTAACTATTTTAGCTATTAAATAGTTCTTAACTATTTAATAGCTATTGTACCTGGTTAAAATAAATACAAAGTTACCTGTAAAATAAGTATTAATCCTAAAATAGCTATAATATAATTATAATTTATGTTGTAGCTATATTAGGATTTATTTTACAGGTAAGTATTTAGCTTTAAATAGGAGTAATTTATTTAATAAGAGTGAATTAATTTCGTTAGATTAAAATTATATTTAACTTAGGGGGGTGTTAGTGTTAGGGTTAGACTTAGCTTTAGGGGTTAATACATTTATTAGAATAGCAGCGAGATTCGGTCGGCAGATTAGGGGTTAATAATTGAAGTTAGGTGTCTGCGATGTTAGGGAGGGCAGGTTAGGGGTTAATAAATATAATATAGGGGTCGGCGGTGTTAGGGGCAGCAGATTAGGGGTACATAGCTATAATGTAGCTGGCAGCTCTTTGCGGTCGGCAGATTAGGGGTTAATTATTGTAGGTAGGTGGCGGCGACGTTGTGGGGGGCAGGTTAGGGGTTAATAAATATAATATAGGGGTCGGCGATGTTAGGGCAGCTGATTAGGGGTACATAGGGATAATGTAGCTGGCGGTGGCGTGCGGACGGCAGATTAGGGGTTAATAAGTGTAGGTAGCTGGCGGCGACATTGTGGGGGGCAGATTAGGGGTTAATAAATATAATATAGGGGTCGGCGGTGTTAGGGGCAGCAGATTAGGGGTACATAAGGATAACGTAGGTGGCGGTCGGCAGATTAGGGGTTAAAAAAGTTTAATCGAGTTGCGGCGATGTGTGGGGACCTCGGTTTAGGGGTACATAGGTAGTTTATGGGTGTTAGTGTACTTTAGAGTACAGTAGTTAAGAGCTTTATGAACCGGCGTTAGCCCAGAAAGCTCTTAACTACTGACTTTTTTCTGCGGCTGGAGTTTTGTCGTTAGATTTCTAACGCTCACTTCAGACACGACTCTAAATACCGGAGTTAGAAAGATCCCATTGAAAAGATAGGATACGCAATTTACGTAAGGGGATCTGCGGTATGGAAAAGTCGCGGCTGAAAAATGAGCGTTAGACCCTTTTTTGAGTGACTCCAAATACCGGAGGTAGCCTAAAACCAGCGTTAGGAGCCTCTAACGCTGGTTTTCACGGCTACCGCCAAACTCTAAATCTAGGCCTGTGTTTTTATTGGAGAATATTTTGTCAATTTAGTAATTTATTGAAATCATTGGGGCCGATTTATCAAATGGCGGGCATGAATCGCTGTAGCAAATAATGTCTGCCCAACGTCGCTAAATACCGACAGCATACGCTGTCGGCATTTAACATTGCACAAGCATTTCTGATGAAATGCTTGTGCAATGCCGCCCCTTGCACATTCGCGGACAATCAGCCGCTATCAACGGGTGTCAATCATCCAGATCGTAACGGATAGGGATGATTGCAGTCTGCCACCTAAAAGGTGGCGGAGAAGTTAAGGAGTAGCAGTCTTATGACTGCTGCTTCTTAAAGGGACAGTCAAGTCCAAAAAAAACTTTCATGATTTAAATAGGGAATGTAATTTTAAACACCTTTCCAATTTACTTTTATCACCAATTTTGCTTTCTTCTCTAGGAGGTTAATATGCTAATTTCTTGAAGACTGCCTCTAATCTGAATGCATTTTGACCACTAGAGGGCATTAGTTCATGTGTTGCATATAGATAACATTGAGCTCATGCATGTGAAGTTACCCTGGAGTGAGCACTGTTTGGCTAAAATGCAAGTCTGTCAAAAGAACTGAAATAAGGGGCAGTTTGCAGAGGCTTAGATACAAGATAATCACAGAGGTAAAAAGTATATTTCTATAACAGTGTTGGTTATGCAAAACTGGGGAATGGTTAATAAAGGGATTATCCTTCTTTTTAAACAACAAAAATTCTGGTGTTGACTGTTCCTTTAAAGGGACATTAAACCCCCAAAATGTCTTTCATTATTCAGAACTGCTTTTCAAAAAAAGATAAAAAGAAAACTAACAAAATTTGATAACAGAAGTAAATTGGAAAGTTGTTTAAAATTATATCTTCTATCTGAATCATGAAATTAAAAAATGGGTTTTATGTCCCTTTATCTTCAGTTTTCTGCTAGCAGGAAACATCAGGGGTAGATTGCAGCATCTGCTGCTTCATAAATCTACCCAATTGAATTTTACTTTCTTAAAATTAATAGTCTTGGTGGAACCCTTCTATCCACCATTGTCAGGAACTCTATGTATACAAAAAAGACTTCCTGGATGATTATTTCTGCAGTATGTTTAGGTGTTAGAAGGCCATGGGTAGAAATAGAATGACTTATCTTGGTTAAATGGCAAACTACAACCAATATTGTAGTATGATATACAAGAAGTGTGACCTGGTCACACAAGGGGGCACTACAATATATTGTAAAATGTGTGAAATAGTGGAGAATTTGCACGTCTATAATAGGCAGTAAAATAAAAATAGAAATAAATCTTGTATGCAAATAGAATGATTCTTAAAACACCATTGACATGTAAAACAAAATTCAATGTCCTTCATATGGTGTGGACTGTTTTCAAGTGGTGGCTGCCTCCTCCTCACTAGCAGGTCCAGGTAAAACTATAAAAAATGAAGAACAGAGGGGCGCCTCATGTGATGTATCGTCAGATGATAACACAATGAAATCAAAAGATAGCCAAATGGGTACTCACATACTCTAAGAACACACTATTGTGTTGGTAGGGACAGGCTGCAGATTAATACAGGTGTGGCAGCTCACCCATTCAATCACGCTTTCAATGATGTGATGATACTCCAAAAGCACACCAATGTGCTGGTACAAACAGGCTGCAGATTTAGGCAGGTGTAGCAGCTCACCCCAAGGCATAATCTCGAATGCTGTGAGGTAGTAGGTGCAATAATCCAGAGCAAATTTGGACCAAATGTTAGGATTACCTCTTGTGTAAGATGTCAGGCAGAAGGTAGGTAGAGAAATCCACTTGCAGATGATTAAAACATGTAATTTATTAAAAACATAGAGTTAAAATACAACAACACACAGGTTTGTTGTAGCAGGTGGATTAAGGGGTTAACAATGTGGCCCCCAGTATTTGCAACGCGTTTCTCGGTTAACAAACCGTTTCATCAGGCATATAATAGTTCTCAAACCTACCTCTGCCTTTTATACCTAACAAACTAACATACAAACATTTACCTCCCTTCTAGAGGGTGTGTTTTCTAATTAGTAAGTAATGAGCACCTGTCTAGTCTGCCAAGCATCTCTGATTGCAATCTTATACATAAAGAAAAAACCCTTACTTCACAAATGCAAAAGCAATATTTAAACATGTCATAGAAATCAAAATGCAAATAAAATCAAAATAGTTCAACAAATACAAATAAATATTTATGCACAAGTTAGAACCAATACCGAAAATTTAAAGTTATCCGGTGTTGATAACAAATAGTAAAACTGTTTACCTTATTAATGTCCGTTTTTATTGAAAATACAGACTCAATTCTGAAAGTTTTGGCGTAACTGACCATGAACTGGGATAAAAAATATATACCTATATGTATCTATACTAGAATATACTTTTTTGTTGAAAGTATATTAGTGTTGATTTGTTGGTGGGTGTATCTTTCGTAACTTAGTAACAGTGGCTTGTCTGTTTGTATCTGCTAGCAACGGATTATCATTGGTCCTTGTGAATTGGACTAGAGAGTTCCTATGATTGGCTACAAAGATGTCATGTGTGTCGGAATGTACACTCTCTTAGCTTATCACGGCTTTACTGCACAGTCAATATTCTTGTTATTGTAGTGTGTTCTGACTTTTCTAAAAATATCTCCGTTTTGTGGAACGATTGCGGAGCGATTGATAGTGACTCCATGTGTAATCAACCTCAGCTTATGACCCGGCCATACTTATCGCTTATAGGGCGAATCGGGTATTGTACCCTCATGTAATTGTGATGTATGTTATATCAAATCCAAAATGATAAATATATTTTTTTACGTCAATAGTAAATACCATATATATATATAAGTGTTGTAAATATACCCACTACATTGAGAGGCCATAAATGCCAATAGTTGCTTCTCGATCACAAATGATCATCATGTGTGTCCACACAATGTGTATCAGTACAAGGAGTCATAGATGATTGTCATGCCAATCCATACAATATGTTAAATGGACAACTGAAATAACGATATGTAGCAATAAATTTGAACTGGAAAAATGTTGAAAGTGCTAGTGTTTTGAAGTGTTTAACAAAGTTTTGCAAGATTATGAACATAAGTAATTGTTTTTTAATCACAAATGGATACTGACATGCAGTGTGTTGGTATAGAAAAAAATGGAAAAATAACAATAATTTAAAACTTTATAAAAGATTATATTAAATATACTAGTGTTGTGAAATGGTTATTGCAGATGGAAATGAGCTATTGTGAATAAGTAACTAGGGAAAATATACGTGAATAAGAGAAGTGGAATCAGGATATGAATGTGTTGCTAACAATGTGAATATTAAATTAAAAATATGATGTGTATGTTTATTCTTAACACTAATGTGGACATAGTTGAAAAAACAAAAAAATTGACAATTTTGTTAGTGAATATATATGGATAAGTGTATCTGATTAAGGTGATAAATAATAATTATAAGTGTGAACATAATTAAAAGTGTGGACATAGTTAAAAAAAAGTTACTATGTTTGTTGTTAAATATATGTAGATAAGTGTATCTGGTTAAGGTGAAAAATAATAATAATTGGAAGTGTGTGGTAAAGTGTAAAACCTAGCCCATAGAAAATAAGGGATGGAAAGGATACTAATGGATATAATCAGTATTCGGGGGAAAAATGTATTATCATCATATAATGATGAACTGAGTGATAAGTGGATATGTCGATATAAAAGGGGTTATACATGTGTGTAACTAATGATGTACTGGCTACTAGGGATAAGAAAATGTGCATGAGACAAAGTATGTGTGAGTGTGTGGAAAGTTTTAAGCAGTGTGATGTGAATTGAGATAGAAAAGAGAATAATTAAAAGACAGTTCTGGGATCTAGAAAGCTGCCAGATCTAATACTTTGTTTAGGCCAGAGGGAAAAAGGGACTGGAACTTGAAGATCCAGTATGTTTCTCTCTGGCGCAATCGGGTATATCTATTGAAACCTATTTTGGGGTGAATGTGCTCTAACGGAGTGATGCAAAAAGTGTGATTATGACCTCTATGTTGGACCGTGCTGTGTCGTGAAACACTAGCTTTAAGTGATTGTTTTTTGATGTTTCTTAGATGCTCACTCCATCTGGTACATATTTTCCTGCAGGTGCGGCCTAGGTATTGAAGTCCGCATCTGCAGGTCAAAACATAGATGACATATTCGGTATTGCAGTCTATTCTGTTTTTGATAGGAAATATTTCTCCTGTGGTGGAACATTTCACAGATGTGAGACCATGTGTAACGAAACTGCACATATGGCATCTTAGTTTATTGCATCTAAAGGCTCCTGGTTTGATTCTCCTATCTAGATTAGATGTGGGATTGTGTATATGGTTCTTCTTTGATATAACAATTTTACTAGGTGCCAGTTTTTGTTTAAGAGTTGGTGCTCTTCGAAATACCACTCGTGGGGTATTGCAAATCCTGTTCTTTAGAATAGGATCTTTGAGAATAATGGGCCAATGTTTCTTGAGAATTTTTTTAATAAAACTGTGTTCAGAATTGAATTGGGTTATGAAAAGAGGATCCTTTAGACCACCATATTCTGGTTGGGTTATATCCTCAAGTTTGGGGGCTAAAATGGTGTTCCTATCCTCATTTCTTGCTTTTAGGAGACTGTCTTCGATCAATTTAGACGGATACCCTAATTAGTATCCTTTCCATCCCTTATTTTCTATGGGCTAGGTTTTACACTTTACCACACACTTCCAATTATTATTATTTTTCACCTTAACCAGATACACTTATCTACATATATTTAACAACAAACATAGTAACTTTTTTTTAACTATGTCCACACTTTTAATTATGTTCACACTTATAATTATTATTTATCACCTTAATCAGATACACTTATCCATATATATTCACTAACAAACATAGTCAATTTTTTTGTTTTTTCAACTATGTCCACATTAGTGTTAAGAATAAACATAAACATCATATTTTTAATTTCATATTCACATTGTTAGCAACACATTCATATCCTGATTCCACTTCTCTTATTCACATATATTTTCCATAGATACTTATTCACAATAGCTAATTTCCATCTGCAATAACCATTTCACAGCACTAGTATATTTAATATAATCTTTATGTTTTAAATTATTGTTATTTTTCCATTTTTTTCTATACCAACACACTGCATGTCAGTATCCATTTGTGATTATAAAACAATTATGGCATGACAATCATCTATGACTCATTGTACTGATACACATTGTGTGGACACACATGATGATCATTTGTGATCAAGAAGCAACTATTGGCATTTATGGCCTCTCCATGTAGTGGGTATATTTACAACACTTATATATATATGGTATTTACCATTGACGTAAAAAAATATATTTATCATTTTGGATTTGATATAACATACATCACAATTACATGAGGGTACAATACCTGATTCGCCCTATAAGCGATAAGTATGGCCGGGTCATAAGCTGAGGTTGATTACACATGGAGTCACTATCAATCGCTCTGCAAAATGGAGATATTTTTAGAAAAGTCAGAACACACTACAATAACAAGAATATTGACTGTGCAGTAAAGCCGTGATAGGCTGAGAGAGTGTACATTCCGACACACATGACATCTTTGTAGCCAATCATAGGAACTCTCTAGTCCAATTCACAAGGACCAATGATAATCCGTTGCTAGCAGATACAAACAGACAAGCCACTGTTACTAAGTTACGAAAGATACACCCACCAACCAATCGACACTAATATACTTTCAACAAAAAAGTATATTCTAATATAGATACATATAGGTATATATTTTTTATCCCAGTTCATGGTCAGTTACGCCGAAACTTTCAGAATTGAGTCTGTATTTTCAATTAAAAACGGACATCAATAAGGTAAACAACTTTAAATTTTCGGTATTGGTTCTAACTTGTGCATAAATATTTATTTGTATTTGTTGAACTATTTTGATTTTATTTGCATTTTGATTTCTATGACATGTTTAAATATTGCTTTTTCATTTGTGAAGTAAGGGTTTTTTCTTTATGTATAAGATTGCAATCAGAGATGCTTGGCAGACTAGACAGGTGCTCATTACTTACTAATTAGAAAACACACCCTCTAGAAGGGAGGTAAATGTTTGTATGTTAGTTTGTTAGGTATAAAAAGCAGAGGTAGGGGGGCGGAGCTAACCGCTGTATGAAGAGGCTGTGGATCTGTGTAGCTCTTGTGGCTTTAGAGATAAAACCAGGGATAAAATTGTCTTAAGTGACCTATATTAGCTGTTTATGAAGCTTATAACAAGTGAGTGGTTAACTGAGTGAGACCTGAACTGGTTGCAGAGAAATCCATGGACTTTGAACCCTGTCATTCTGACTGCCGCTATAAGTACCGGGCTAACATCCTGTCAGAGCTCTTATCTAAAGCCTGCTATCTCATCACCTCCGGAGGGTCGGGGATCCGCTCCGGAGGACATCAGAAGACATCACAGCAGTAGAGATTGAAGACGCTCAGACAGCAGTTAATAACGGCAGATACCGGTAAGACCCTGAGGCCATTTGCACTGAGCCGCCATTGAAAACAAAGTAAAGAACTCGGAAGGCAAGTTACCCGCTCTGATCTTAAGAGGAACAACTAGAAGGGACTCAGGTGAGACAGAACGGAGGTCCTACAGCTCCCGGCACTCAGGCGGTGAGATAAACTATACACGGCAATAGTATTGATATTGACCTGAAGCACACCGGGTCCTGCCTGTTACATGAGGTTGCGCTCCTTATTAAAAACGGGTACAAGATAGAACCTCTTAATATACTGTACTCTCCTGAGCTGATATAGTGAAGCTACTTAGCTTGAATTCTAGTGCTGGCAAGTGTGCTTTACAAAACATAAGACAGTTTGGGGCCATAGTAACGCATCGCACAGGATTTGGCGCGAAAATACGCCATCTTAGTTATACTGTTGCGCAGTTCCATACTACCACACACCGGAGGGTAAAGACACAGTACTGCTTGTTAAAGTATACCCAAACAACCTCAGCTATTCTTAGTGGACCATCCGGTCTGATAATAACTGTTTTCTCACATCTATGCAACGCTTCTAGTTAACTGCTGGAGATTCTGGACAGAAAATCTTTATTCCTCAGCAGGTAGATGCTTCTCTCCTCAGGGGAGGCATTCTATAACCTGGAAAGTAATACATGACCATAAGACTTACACTATTGGAACTGCTGTTCTAGATCTAAGTGTCATATATCAATATATAGATAACCTCACTTCAGCTAATAGGTCACGCTGTTTGTTTGTTTTACTTGCTGGGAGAAAGCATTGCAGATTGCTTATATGAGATGGAGATCCCAGCACTCTAAGTTTCATGCAAGATTGCTCAAAATTATACAGGTCTTATACTATTCAAAATCCATACAATTGTTATATGTACCTGAGAACAAACAACTTGTCTGATTGTATTGCTCAAAGAACAAAACATAAAATTCTATAAAGAGGCCAACCCGAATTATGTCCGCACACTAGATCCCTGGATGGGGGGGAGATGGAGAGGCTAGGCGACTGACACATTACTGGGAGCTAGCTCAAACATTTGGAACAGAGGCAGAAGCCGCCTACAGAGACTCATACATAAACAATAGTCCAAAGAAATAACAGCCCTAAAACTATATCCCTTATTGATCCTGGTCCTTGCGGAAGTGATTCCCGCTGTTATCTGCTTAAAATGGCACACTCAAACAAGAAAAAGCATCAACAAAGATCGGGTGACGGTCCTAAACGCACAGTAGCTGACCACTTCTCTAATAGAATGCTCTCAGACAGGGAAGGTTCAGATGACGAATCAAGAGATTCGCTCCCCTCATATAAGGGAATTCCTAATCTGACTCAAAGATATTGGACTCGATAAATGCATTGTCCTCGAAGATAGACACCCACTACACCTCACTCAGGTCTGAAATTCGGAGCTCTGTGGCAGAATTACGTAGAGATCTAAATATACAAAATGAAAGATCTGAAACCTTGGAAAGAAAACAAGAAGACATGGCTGTCGATCAGGCTAATCTGCTCTCATATGCTCAATCATTGGCTGAAATCATCAGTGACCTTGAATCCAAGATGGCGGACATTGAAGATAGGTCCAGAAGGAATAATATCAGGATAAGAGGTATCAAAGAAGATGTTAGTCCCTCTGAATTACCTGACTATCTGCTTGCCCTCTTTCAAGTCCTTCTGGGCCCTCTCAAAGATAAAGAAGCACTGATCGACAGAGCTCACAGAGCTATTAAACCGAGAACAATGGCTTCAGAATTACCAAGAGATGTTATTGTTCGTCTCCACTATTTCACCTTTAAGGAAAGATTGATGAGAGCCTCATTCTCCAATAAAACGCTTAATGAAAAATACCCAGGGGTACAACTATTTCCAGACCTTTCCTCTTTCACCCTGGCAAAAAGGAGATCATTTGCACCTATTACATTGGGCCTGAGGAAAGCTGGGATCAAGTATAGATGGGGTTTCCCAGTGAGACTTTTCTTTCAACACGATAATAAGAGTTATGTAGTTTCTTCACTTGAACAGGGTTTGAGACTTTTAACATCTCTGGGTCTGGGGCAGCAGGCAGCAATATCAGATCCTGTCCAAGCTCTCCAAAAGAACTTAAGACCATCAGCAACAGAATGGCAACCTCTATCTAAAAGGCCAAACAAACAACAAGATAGAGCCTCAACAATTTCAACGGAAGATCCGAGTACCACATAAAGTATCAATTAAGACTTCCTAAAATCTCCCAACACCTATCCTCCATCCAAATGCCGATGCCAGAGTCTAGGACAATACCTATTATGGGCATAGGCTAAAGGACTGGTTCTCTGGCTATCAATATTAACCTAAATTAACCCTCAGGGGGTTGTGTAATAAAAATCTGTTGCTTGCCCTGTTAATTCATGTATGGAACATACTATCACAGACCTGGTATTATAGTGTTTAATGTGTTCTGATATATGCATCATCATTCTTCACTGTGTTATCTGGAGGCGTTTGTAAGTTATGTTTATTGTTTTCTGGCTGCATTTTACCTTTTATGCAAGAGCTCTGAATGTATATGCCACAGAAGTTAAAGTGTTCATATTTTACTGAAGAAACTGCTATTGCAGTTAATATTCAAACATAGAACCAATATGTTAGCTGTATTCTTCACCTTTGTGTTATATGTTAGTAATCCCAGGTCTGATATATGCTATGTACTTATAAGACTAATTAGGTACCCAGTTGTTATTGTTTACAGTGTGTGGAAATATTAGATTATATGCACATTCTCTCTCCCCCTTAGAGGAGTCTAACCCTTCATATTTATATTATGTCTTTGAGTATGTTTGTACCAGTATATTGGGCGCTCATATAACTTTTTGCAGAGTTCACCCTCTATGAGACATGTACTATTTCTAAAGCTGTTTTCCTAATTCATGTTTGCCAATGTATATACCTAATATAAAAGTTGTTAATATCTACTATTCCTCCTGGAGGAAATTTTTTACAGCCCAGCATTTGATTTTATCTGATAGTATTCCACAACTGCCTAAATACCAGTTCTCCTTTATATGCCAGTTTACGATGCACTATTTACATTCAGCTAGGCTTACGCTAACAATTGACTCAGAAGTGTATAAAAATATTTGCTCTGGCACTACTAGTTACATACTCGGATATATACTCTTGTCATGCTTTTGGTCCTATGTGTGTGTGTGGGGGCTTGGACGTCAGCGGCCGGGATGTCTGAGCCTTCCTGCTTAATTATGTACAGTCACAACATATAGACTAACTATAGATTGGAGGCTACAGAGCTATCAAAGAACCATTGGCATTTATTGTTTCATATGTAGCTATACCATTTCATGATAACTATAGATATTTGCGCAGGCCCAAAGTTGGATATGGAAGGATAGATGTTTATGGCTTTCTCCGTAAGATACACAAACTGCAACTAGAGGTACATACCCTCCTCCCCCTCCCCACATCTCTGCTAACTGTTGGGCCCCTCTCCTTCCTTTCCCGCCGGTACTGGTTGCCTGCGGGTCATACCCCTTTTCCTTCTTCCCACATCGTCTATAGTTGACATTTCCCCAGGAGAGGGGCTCACCCAACATAACTTATGGCCCCGCCCCCCCACCCTCACTTTTAGCTACTGTCCACCCTTGTTTTAGGTGGACAAATAAGCGGTATTTATCCGCTGTTGATATCTTTCTGTCATAAGTTGCTCTGAGCTTCTGTCTACAAAGAAAATGAGGCTCTTTGCCCTCCATTTAAGTATATCCAGTAGGAGCAACTTGTTATGACTCCCTATAATTTGTACATTTTTAGATAATAAATACTCTTATCTTATAATTAACATATCACTTTATAAGAAGTATAAGTTTTTTGGGTTGTTTAAATTCTATCACTTTCTTATGCGTTTATATAGGAAACAAAAGGAAAAAAAAGAGGTAATGCTTGATTATATGTATTTGATTTTGTACTTGCATACAATGTCCTATACATTCATTATGTTCTTTTGGTGAGATACACATATAATATTTGAATTACGATTTCTTTATTATCTTCTATGTAAAGGTTTCATTGTCCAATGGATAAACAATGTCTTGTATGCAAAATTTCCCAAATTGACACAAAATGTAAATTATGTTCATGTTCCTTCTTTTTCTTGTATTGCCTCAATAAAAATCTTTGATTTAAAAAAAAGCAGAGGTAGGTTTGAGAATTATTATATGTCTGATGAAACAGTTTGTTAACCGAGAAACGCGTTTCAAATACTGGGGGCCACATTGTTAACCCCTTAATCCACCTGCTACAACAAACCTGTGTGTTGTTGTATTTTAACTCTATCTTTTTAATAAATTCCATTTTTTAATCATCTGCAAGTGGATTTCTCTACCTACCTTCTGCCTGACATCTTACACAAGAGGTAATCCTAACATTTGGTGCAAATTTGCTCTGGATTATTGCACCTACTACCTCACAGCATTCGAGATTGTGCCTTTGGGTGAGCTGCTACACCTGCCTAAATCTGCAGCCTGTTTCTACCAGCACATTGGTGTGCTTTTGGAGTATCATCACATAATTAAAAGCGTGATTGAATGGGTGAGCTGCCACACCTGTATTAATCTGCAGCCTGTCCCTACCAACACAATAGTGTGTTATTGGAGTATGTGAGTGCCCATTTGGCTATCTTTTGATTTCATTGTGTTATTATCTGACGATACATCACATGAGGCGCCCCTCTGTTCTTCTTCATTTTTTACAACATTGTAGCATATTTTCTGGATGAAGGCAGTGCCATAATAAAATCTCTAAGCAGGTCAAATTTTGTTGACCAGCTAATTTAGAGTCAAGATAAACTTAAAGGGACATAATACTCATATGCTAAATCACCTGAAACTGATGCAGTATAACTGTAAAAAGCTGACAGGAAAATATCACCTGAGCATCTCTATGTAAATAAGGAAGATATTTTACCTTACAATCTCCTCAGCTCAGCAGAGTAAGTTCTGTGTAAAAAGTTATACTTAGGTAAAAATATTAAAAAAAGTGAAGAAATGAACAGCAGCCAATCAGCATCAGCAGTGCCGAGGTCATGAACTCTTTTACTTTGATCTCATGAGATTTGACTTAACTCTCATGAAATTTCATAGTAAGCTTCCTTTACCTGATCGGTGAAATAATATGAGAGTGCACAATGCTCATCCCTTCTGCTGTCCTAGGATAGACGAACTAAAATGCTGCTTAGAAATCCTTTTCAATGGGAGGTGGCTACTGAGGAACTTTTGAGGTAAAATATCTTTCTTTTTTACATAGAGATGTTCAGGTGATATTTTCTAGACAGCTTTTTACAGCTATGCTGCATCACTGTCAAGTGTTTAAACATTTGGGTATTATGGCCCTTTAAGGAAACAATAAAACCCAAAATTTTCTTTCAGGATTTGGAAAGAACATACAATTTTAATCAACTTTCCAGTTTACTTTTATTATCAAATGTGTTTCATTCCACTACTGGCAGCTAGCTGAACACATCTAGTTAGCCAATCATAAGAGACAAATGTGTGCAGCACCAATCAGCAACTAGCTCCCACTAGTGTATAATATGTGCATATTTTTCAACAAGGGATACCAAGAGAACGAAGCACATTTGAAAATAGAAGTGAATTTAGAAGTGTGTTAAAATGACATGCTCTATCTGAATCATGCAAGTTTTGACTTTCCTATCACTTTAACACTTCCAGTCTACTCTGTAACATACAATCATTGCTGGCAAAACAAATAATCACAAAGCATGCTCACAGTAAGGTTTCTGAGAGGATTGAGAAAAAAATGGATCATCAGCATAAGTCAGACGATATTCTGGACAGGACATATGTGTTTACATTTCTGGAGCCAGATCAATCTGAGGTTACAAAATTAATATGAGAGAAATTTGCTTGACAGGCAGGCTGACAGTGTTTTTGCTAATTTTATAAACTCAATTCATTATTGTGGCTAAATAAAAATGTCTTAAGAGAAATTAGGAAAGAACGTAGGGCATTTACATTATTCGATGAAAATACTATCGACTCAACATTCCAAATATATAAGGAATGTAAAAAAGCATGCAAACAAGCAATCAAATTAGCCAAAATTGAAAATGAAAGATTAATTGCAATGTCAAACCCTAAAAAAATGTTAAGTACATAAATGGCAAAAAATCTAAGAAGGTAAATATAGGTAAATTAAAATGTGTGTAGTGTAGCATGATTAACAGCGACAGAGAGAAGGATGAGCTACTAAACCAGTTATTTTTCTTCAGTATATACAAGAGAGGAACCAAACAAACTAGAACATACAAGCTCATACCATTAACTGAGTTATTTCTGGAGGATATCAGGAAAAAACTGGATAATATTAAGGTAAGTAAAACTCCAGGTCCAGATGGAATACACCTAAGGGTTTTACCGGAATTTAGCACTGTTATAGCCAAACCTCTACTCTTAATTTTTTAAGACTCATCCTCAGGCATGGTACCCCAGGACTGGCAAAAAGCTGATGTGGTGCCACTTTTTGAAAAAGGAAGCAGGGTGGATCCAGGAAGCTATAGATCAGTTAATCTGACATCAACAGTGGGGAAGATACTTGAAGGTATTATAAAGAATTATATTGATGAGTATATTTGTGTAAACAAGATTATGAGTTCAAATCAGCATGGTTTTTTGAGAAATAGATCATGTCAAACTAATCTAATTAGATTCTACAAGGAAGTAAGTAAAAATATAGATAAAGGGGAATCAATTGATGAGATATATTAGGATTTTGCAAAGGTGTTTGATACAGTGCCACATGAGAGATTAACAAAATTAATGGTTTGGGAATAGCTAAAAATGTTAGCTCAGGGATAAATAACTGGATAAAAGATAGGGAGCACTGAGTAGTAAATCGATCATACTCAGATTGGACAAAGATAATCAGTGAAGTCCCCCAGGGGTCTGTACTGGGTCCTGTTCTTTTTAATATTTTTATTAATGACTTGAAGCAAGGATTAAATAGCAACATCTCTATTTTTGCAGATGATACAATGTTGGGTAATGTCATTAGGTCAGGGCAGGATGAAATTGCTTTACAAGGGGATCTACAAAAATTAGAAGGATGGTCAGGTAAATAGAAATTGAGATTTAATACTGGAATAGTTCTACATTTTAGAGGTAAAAATAAGCAGGGGCACAATGCAAGGCCGCAGTTTCTAAGGCTAATAAGATACTAAAATGTATTAAAAGAGACATTGATGCAGGGGAGGAAAGCATAAATCTGTCACTACATGAATCCCTGGTGAGACCTCACCTTGAGTATGGAGTGCAGTTCTGGGGATTAATCTAAAAAAAAAAATACATTGCAGAAGGGCCACAAAACTAATACTATATATGTTACAGATTCCTGTGATCAGTACAATGATTGGGTGAACAACTCCTTCAAATAAGTGTCTCCATTCTGTGAAAGCAAATTTGATTGCTAGAAACTATTTATTTTCATTATTGTAATTTTTAGAAGCTGCGCCAAGTAGAGCCTCTAATTTTATAAAAGCAGGTTCTGCTTGCATCAACCAGTTTAAAGATATACTCTATTGGTAAGTTTAGTAATTGGAGCTACTATTCCAGATAAAGCAGCTGTAAAAGTTTGCAAAATTGGCAAATCTCTTGACATCTTTCACATTCTTGGGGATACTTTCTAAAACTGAATTTTTAATTTTAGTTGGATCCATAAGTAAACCTTCAGAAGAGATTATATAGCCCAATAACGGGATCTGTGTTTTTTCAAATTCACATTTTTATAATTTTATTCAAAGTGATTTTTTGCAAAGTCGCTCAAGAAACATGCAGACCTGCTTCTGGTTATTTTCAAGGTTATCAGAAAAAATAATATGTTATCTAAATAAACTAATGCAAACAGGTCCAGTAATTCACAGACAACATCAATAATAGAGTGTTGAAGAGTAGCAGGTGCATTGCAAAGCCCAAACAACATCACTAAATATTAATAAATTCCATATAATGCCTGGAATGCAGTTTTCACTCATCACTAGATCTAATTTGGACTGGATTATAACCTCCTCTCCTCTTATGTGAAATTTAGGGAATATCTTGGCTGAGCTAAGTCTCTCTAGAAGCTCAGGTAGGAGAGTCATTTTAATTCTCTTAACTCTATACAAGGCCCTAGAATGACATCTTTCTTTTTCCCAAAGCGTATGGGTGCTCTTGCTGAGGAGGTAGATGGTGGAATAAAACCATTAGGTTTTTCTGCAAATAGTCTCTAAGATCTTTAAATTCTGGTTAAGAGAGGGAATAAATCTTACCAAAAGTTATAGCAGCTCCTGGCAACTATAGAACTCCACAATGTCCAGATACAGAGAAGAAAGTTTGTTTACATCAAGGCAGCCTTTATTAATGATTAGAGTCATTGGGGTCCATTTATCATTGTGCGGACATACATGATCCGCTATAGCGAACCATGTCCGCTGCACATCAATAAATGCTGACAGCATACACTGTCTGCATTTATCATTGCGCCAGCAGTTCTTATGAACTGCTGGTGCAATACCGCCCCCTGCAGATACGCTAGCAGGGGGTGTCAATCAACCCGATCGTATTCGATCGGGTTGATTTCTGTCCGCTGCTCCCTTCGGAGCTTGATAAATAGACCCCCTTGTAGAAGTTGTAGAAAGTTGGCAATTCAGAAGTGAACGAAAACTTCTTTGTTTCCCATTTGATTTGTAGATTATGCCTTGCTAACTAACGGCTAGATTTAGAGTTTTGTCGGTAACGACCCGCGTAGCTAACGCTGGTTTTTTTCTGGCCGCACCTTTAAAATAACTCTGGTATTGAGAGTCCACAGAATGGCTGCTTTAGGCTCCAAAAAAGGAGCGTACAGCATATTTAACGCAACTTCAACTCTCAATACCAGAGTTGCTTACGGAAGCGGCCAGCTTCAAAAACGTGCTCGTGCACGATTCCCCATAGGAAACAATGGGGCTGTTTGAGCTGAAAAAAAACCTAACACCTGCAAAAAAGCCGCGTTCAGCTCCTAACGCAGCCCCATTGTTTGCTATGGGGAAACACTTCCTACGTCTGCACCTAACACCCTAACATGTACCCCGAGTCTAAAGACCTCTAACCTTACACTTATTAACCCCTAATCTGTCGCCCCCGCTATCGCTGACCCCTGCATATTATTATTAACCCCTAATCTGCCGCTCCGTAAACCGCCGCTACTTACATTATCCCTATGTACCCCTAATCTGCTGTCCCTAACACAGTCAACCCCTATATTATATTTATTAACCCCTAATCTGCCCCCCACAATGTCGCCTCCACCTGCCTACACTCATTAACCCCTAATCTGCCGACCGGACCGCACCGCTATTATAATAAAGTTATTAACCCCTAATCCGCCTCACTAACCCTATAATAAATAGTATTAACCCCTAATCTGCCCTCCCTAACATCGCCGACACCTAACTTCAAACATTAACCCCTAATCTGCCGACTGGAGCTCACCGCTATTCTAATAAATGTATTAACCCCTAAAGCTAAGTCTAACCCTAACACTAACACCCCCCTAAGTTAAATATAATTTAAATCTAACGAAATTAATTAACTCTTATTAAATAAATTAATCCTATTTAAAGCTAAATACTTACCTGTAAAATAAACCCTAATATAGCTACAATATAAATTATAATTAGATTATAGCTATTTTAGGATTTATATTTATTTTACAGGTAACTTTGTATTTATTTTAACCAGGTACAATAGCTGAAATAGTTAAAATAATTACAAAATTACCTGTAAAATAAATCCTAACCTAAGTTACAATTAAACCTAATACTACACTATCAATACATTAATTAAATACAATATCTACAAATAAATACAATGAAATAAACTAACTAAAGTACAAAAAATAAAAAAGAACTAAGTTACAAAAAATAAAAAAATATTTACAAACATCAGAAAAATATTACAATTTTAAACTAATTACAACTACTCTAAGCCCCCTAATAAAATAACAAAGACCCCCAAAATAAAAAAAATGCCCTACCCTATTCTAAATTACTAAAGTTCAAAGCTCTTTTACCTTACCAGCCCTGAACAGGGCCCTTTGCGGGGCATGCCCCAAAGAATTCAGCTCTTTTGCCTGTAAAAAAAACACATACAATACCCCCCCCAACATTACAACCCACCACCCACATACCCCTAATATAACCCAAACCCCCCTTAAATAAACCTAACACTAAGCCCCTGAAGATCTTCCTACCTTATCTTCACCATACCAGGTTCACCGATCGATCCAGAAGAGCTCCTCCGATGTCCTGATCCAAGCCCAAGCAGGGGGCTGAAGATGTCCATGATCCGGCTGAAGTCTTCATCCAAGCGGGAGCTGAAGAGGTCCATGATCCGGCTGAAGTCATCATCCAAGCGGGAGCTGAAGAGGTCCATGATCCGGCTGAAGTCTTCTATCAACGGCATCTTCAATCTTCTTTCTTCCGGATCCATCTTGTAGACCTCCGACGCGGAACATCCTGCTGGCCCGACGGACTACCGACGAATGAAGGCTCCTTTAAGGGACGTCATCCAAGATGGCGTCCCTCGAATTCCGATTGGCTGATAGGATTCTATCAGCCAATCGGAATTAAGGTAGGAAAATTCTGATTGGCTGATGGAATCAGCCAATCAGAATCAAGTTCAATCCGATTGGCTGATCCGATCAGCCAATCAGATTGAGCTTGCATTCTATTGGCTGTTCCGATCAGCCAATAGAATGCAAGCTCAATCTGATTGGCTGATTCCATCAGCCAATCAGAATTTTCCTACCTTAATTCCGATTGGCTGATAGAATCCTATCAGCCAATCAGAATTCGAGGGACGCCATCTTGGATGACGTCCCTTAAAGGAGCCTTCATTCGTCGGTAGTCCGTCGGGCCAGCAGGATGTTCCGCGTCGGAGGTCTACAAGATGGATCCGGAAGAAAGAAGATTGAAGATGCCGTTGATAGAAGACTTCAGCCGGATCATGGACCTCTTCAGCTCCCGCTTGGATGATGACTTCAGCCGGATCATGGACCTCTTCAGCTCCCGCTTGGATGAAGACTTCAGCCGGATCGTGGACATCTTCAGCCCCCTGCTTGGGCTTGGATCAGGACATCGGAGGAGCTCTTCTGGATCGATCGGTGAACCTGGTATGGTGAAGATAAGGTAGGAAGATCTTCAGGGGCTTAGTGTTAGGTTTATTTAAGGGGGGTTTGGGTTAGATTAGGGGTATGTGGGTGGTGGGTTGTAATGTTGGGGGGGTATTGTATGTGTTTTTTTTACAGGCAAAAGAGCTGAATTCTTTGGGGCATGCCCCGCAAAGGGCCCTGTTCAGGGCTGGTAAGGTAAAAGAGCTTTGAACTTTAGTAATTTAGAATAGGGTAGGGCATTTTTTTATTTTGGGGGGCTTTGTTATTTTATTAGGGGGCTTAGAGTAGGTGTAATTAGTTTAAAATTGTTGTAATATTTTTCTGATGTTTGTAAATATTTTTTTATTTTTTGTAACTTAGTTCTTTTTTATTTTTTGTACTTTAGTTAGTTTATTTCATTGTATTTATTTGTAGATATTGTATTTAATTAATGTATTGATAGTGTAGTGTTAGGTTTAATTGTAGGTAATTGTAGGTATTTTATTTAATTAATTTATTGATAGTGTAGTGTTAGGTTTAATTGTAACTTAGGTTAGGATTTATTTTACAGGTAATTTTGTAATTATTTTAACTATTTTAGCTATTGTACCTGGTTAAAATAAATACAAAGTTACCTGTAAAATAAATATAAATCCTAAAATAGCTATAATATAATTATAATTTATATTGAAGCTATCTTAGGGTTTATTTTACAGGTAAGTATTTAGTTTTAAATAGGAATAATTTGTTTAATAAGAGTTAATTTATTTCGTTAGATTTAAATTATATTTAACTTAGGGGGGTGTTAGTGTTAGGGTTAGACTTAGCTTTAGGGGTTAATACATTTATTAGAATAGCGGTGAGCTCCAGTCGGCAGATTAGGGGTTAATGTTTGAAGTTAGGTGTCGGCGATGTTAGGGAGGGCAGATTAGGGGTTAATACTATTTATTATAGGGTTAGTGAGGCGGATTAGGGGTTATTAACTTTATTATAATAGTGGTGTGGTCCGCTCGGCAGATTAGGGGTTAATAAGTGTAGGCAGGTGGAGGCGACGTTGTGGGGGGCAGATTAGGGGTTAATAAATATAATATAGGGGTCGGCGGTGTTAGGGGCAGCAGATTAGGGGTACATAAGTATAACGTAGGTGGCGGTCGGCAGATTAGGGGTTAATTATTGTAGGTAGCTGGCGGCGACGTTGTGGGGGGCAGGTTAGGGGTTAATAAATATAATATAGGGGTCGGCGGTGTTAGGGGCAGCAGATTAGGGGTACATAAGTATAACGTAGGTGGCGGTCGGCAGATTAGGGGTTAAAAAATTTAATCGAGTGGCGGCGATGTGGGGGGACCTCGGTTTAGGGGTGCATAGGTAGTTTATGGGTGTTAGTGTACTTTAGAGCACAGTAGTTAAGAGCTTTATAAACCGGTGTTAGCCCAGAAAGCTCTTAACTACTGACTTTTTTCTGCGGCTGGAGTTTTGTTGTTAGATTTCTAACGCTCACTTCAGCCACGACTCTAAATACCGGAGTTAGAAAGATCCCATTGAAAAGATAGGATACGCAATTGACGTAAGGGGATCTGCGGTATGGAAAAGTCGCGGCTGAAAAGTGAGCGTTAGACCCTTTTTTGAATGACTCCAAATACCGGCGGTAGCCTAAAACCAGCGTTAGGAGCCTCTAACGCTGGTTTTCACGGCTACCGCCAAACTCCAAATCTAGGCCTAAGGAATTCACAGAATCACAGGAAACTCAGTTAAAAAGATTAGATGTTAGATGTTATAGTCTCAGGATGTGTTTGCTCAATCACCAGTTGAAGATGTTTCAATTGTGAGTGACAAGACCAGAAGGATGTAGTGGACCATCTACTGTTTCCGTCATAATAGGTGAGCGTACAAGCATACATTTGATCTGATTTCCTTGTGCAAATTTTAGGTCCATAAATGTACCCCTTGCTACAGAACTCATCATAAAAAGGGCAGATATATTGCACTAATCATCATAGAGGTAAATAAGAAGAACTAAATGGAAATGTTAGTATTTTATCTTCCCCTTTTGACAATGACGAGAGTTGCTTTGTGACTAAATCAAATAGGCTAGCTTTTGAATTGTCAGGTGGGTCTGGCTAAGCTTAAGTTGTTATGGCTTTAGTCCTTTTGGCAAGTAATGCGATAATGGTCCAGAACTCCCACAATATACACACAGATTAACCTTCAAAGGAAAGTGGTCTCTGTTGTACGTTTACTTTCATTGGTTCAGAATCTACTGGTGCCCAGTAGCAACACAAGTCATCTGAAACTTGTGACTTTTATATTGAGTTGAAGAGGCTCCAAACCTTTTCTCAGAGAATATCTGATTGCTATGCCCATGCCTGGGATCGAACCCAGGTCCCTGTGTTCTTAGGTTTGTGGCTTTCCTCTGAGCCACAGGATGGTTCTGGCCCAATGTGAATTTCAGAATCCTGCTGCCTGCACTGGTTGGCCTGACTGCAAGTTGAAGGCAGTTATCTAATGAGCATGGGCTATTTAAGGCTGCTGACATAGTATTCCATGCCCTAACATAGAGCCAATTCATGTTCGTGTCTCTAAAGTCAACTGTTTCTGCCTTTGGAGTTCCCATTTAATGTGTCGCTGGGTGAATTTCTTTCTCCGGTATTTTGACAATTTTCCTTGACTTAACCTTGAATTTTGTCTGCCTGGTTCTGTACCGGATTTGTCTGAAAGTTACTGTCCTTGGCCTGTCTGACATCACCATTGTAAACAACCTCCTAGCCCTGGTGTGGACCCAAAGTTTAGCCCAGGCATGGGTCTTCCTCTAACCCAGCCTGGGTCTTTGTCTAACCCAGCTGGAGTCCACAGACTGTAGGGTGCAATCCCTGTTTACAGCCAAGGTGCCTGTATGATATGCTGCTACAGAGCCAGCATGGCATGCTGTCACAGACACAGAGCCAGCCTGGTATGCTGCCACAGTGCCTGCCTTTTATGCTGCCACAAAGCCTACCTGGTATGCTGCCACAAAACCCACCTAATATCTTGTCACATGGCCTGTTTGGTATCTTATCACATCCACAGGGCCAGCCTGGAATCTTGTTACAGCTAAAGGGCTTTCCTGGTATCCTGTCACAGACAAAAAGCCTGCAAAGTTCAAGCTGTGTCACTATTCAGTGTCTGCTGTGTCCTTTTCCTGTTTAGAATCTACCAAGTACTTTCTGAGGTTCTCATTTACAAAATGGTGTTCTGTTCCAGTCAATCTTTATTTCTCAGTTACCTTCCAGCAATATTTCTACTTGTCTGTATTATCTGTATGCTTAGTTGTACAAATCACAGAAAGAGCAAACTCTGAAGCAGTGAAAGTCCATAGATACAGACTAAACAATAAAAGGAGTACAGGCGCATAGGCAGAAAGTCACTGTAGATAAGGGCATCCCACAGCTGTTACATACACCCCACTCACTCTTAAGCCTTTTCTTACCGGACTCTTACTGCGGGCATCGATATCTCCTTGTATCAGTAGAAATGCTCTCGCTTTCTTCACCGGTTAGGCTTAGCGTCCTTGTAGGGGAAACCACGCTGCTCCAGGTCACACCCAATGACGTTCTCTATTCCTCTGATCCAATGTCAGTGATGAATAAACAGGCATATGCAACGTATATAAACAGATGAAAAATTCACCACGGAATGGGTAAAGTAAAATCCAATCTTTAATACGTCTTCCAATAAGACAACATTACGATAAAATCCAAATCCAAAATCTTGGTAATGGCAACAACATCAAACTCTCATACAGCAAAAGGTGTGGCACTAATGGCTTACACGTTTCAGCCCGAAAGCCGTACTCAAAGCCTGTAGTACCTAAAGACACTCCTGTTAAAATAATAAGTAACCTAATACAATTGGTCAAAGATTAAAAAACACACCCTTCCGCTGGACGAAAGATTAACACTTTTTCTAGATAGACAATCATGATATGCTAAAAAACACACCCACAATTAGCTCACAGAAATAAATTGAAAATACATTAGTCAGCGTAAGTAAAAGTCCAAAATATAGAATATACTTCGTAAACTTCGTAAAAAACAGAAGCAACAGAATATGTACATTATGATAGAAGAATATATACATAGTAATGAACAAAATCAAAATGTTACCGTAATGACATATAATGGTGTTTATATATGCATCGGCTCACTCAACGCTAGAGGATAATGAGATACATGTAAAGCACTGGCGTAGTATTATCTTATTTGATATCGGAAATAGGAACCTAGCGTTAAAAAAGGTACTTTTCAGCAGTACTACAACAGAATAGGACATGGCACAAACTCATAAGATATAGGAAATAGGAGCCAAACGATGAAAGACGCTACATTTCAGACAGTTCTACAACAGAATTAGGAACAATACTTCTCTATATAAACATGTGTAAACAAAAAAAATAAAAAATAAAAAAATAAATAGATACTGTCATAATAGCATGTAACAATATCACTGTGTACAGGAAATTCTGATTACTAACCGGATAAAGACATAAATAAATAAATATTAAACACTGTCATCAATGGTAAATATAACCTGTAAAACCTGAGATGTAAAAACAGTTCTCAAGATAGAAAAAGCTATATTTTGACAAAACTACAATAGTGTGCGAACCAATACATCTGTATATTAGATAGTTACAACGTTAGATATATCATCATATAAAAATACTATACTTAGGGTCCTATTCCCAAACGTTCATAATATCATATTTCGAGTTCAAACCTTTGGGGATCCTGGTCCCCAAAGTGAATATCCAATATGCCTCTCTCTTTTGTAGGATCATATCAATGTTACCACCTCTTTTAGGTCTAATGATTTTGTCAATAGCGCACCATGAGAAAAAGGAAAGATCCCCTCCATGATACAAACCGAAATGTTGGACAATCTGTGTAGAGGACCTAGTGGTCTTGAAGGAGGATAGATGTTCCCTAATTCTCGTGTTGACATCTCTTGAGGTGAGTCCGACATATTTAATCTCATATGTTTTTCCTGTAACAAAGCTACCAAAGGTAGTCGAAATGTTTGCATAGTCACAGTGTTTACATTTAGAATGACCACATATAAAAATGCCAGGATTTTTTAGCCATGAGCTTGCTGTGTTCTGTATATTGGGTAACATAGTTGGAGACAATACATTCGCTAAAGTGGGGCTTTTTCTGTAGGAACACCTAAGCCCCTTGTCCACAGTTGACACCAATTTGTCATCAGCCTTAAGTATGTGAAAATGCTTGCGGATAATCGAACAAACAGCTGGAAATTGACTGCTGTGGTTCGTGACAAAGGTTACACCCTCAAAAGGCTTAGTAGATCTGTTAAAGATATTCCCCTCCAACAGATTACTTCTAGGTCTAGAGGAAACAGCTTGCTTAGCTTTCCTTACTGCCTTGGGTGGATATTTCCTCTGTTTCAGTCTATATTCCAGCTAACTTGCCAAAATCTTGTAATCATTTGGATCTGAGCAATTGCGCTTTAGCCTAATAAATTCACCCTTAGCTATTGCCTGTGGAACATGTTTGGGGTGGCAACTAGTACCATGCAATACAGAATTACCAGAAATTGATTTTCTGAAAGACTTAGTCTTAATCTCCCCATTACATAATCCTTCTAGGGTGAGATGGTTGATACTCGTCACGTTATACTCATAAGTAAATTGTAAATTCAAATGGTTATTGTTCAAATACTTAATGAACTCATCTGCTTGAATCTGAGAACCTGTCCATATGAAAATCAGGTCGTCTATATACCTCTTATAGAGAGATACATAGGCCCGATATGGGTTACTATCTCCAAAGATGTGGAAAAATTCCCAGAAACCTAGGAAAAGATTGGCATACGATGGAGAAAATTTAGCTCCCATCACTGTTCCACATCTTTGGAGATAGTAACAGTCCTCAAAAAAGAAAAAATGGTGGGTTAGTAAAAAACCCACAACCTTAACTAAATAGATCTGAAAGTCTTCTGAAAAATCAGTAAAGTGTTCCAGGAAAATGCAGATGGCTTCAAGTCCCTTGTCATGGGGGATGCACGAGTACAGTTATACTGCATCACCTGTGAGCCATTTGCTTTCCCCTGTCCACCCAACATTACTGGTTAGACTCAAGAGATGTTTAGTATCTCTTAAGTGAGAGGGTAAAGATGTGACTAACGGCTGTAGGATACTGTCTATCCATTCAGAGAGGTTACAAAGCAGAGACTCAATTCCACTCACTATTGGGCATCCTTTGACATTCACAAGGGACTTGTGTACTTTTGGGAAGAGATGGAACAGGGGAATCCTAGGGTGATCTGGTAGCAGATATTTGCAGGTGGCTGCATCAAGATGACCCTGTTCCATCCCCTCATCCAAGATAAGTGTCAATTCTTGGGTAAATATCTGAGTCGGGTCACCCTTCAGCACACGGCCAATTTTTTAGAACAGGTTTTTCCGCTAGACGACCAGAGAGGGATAATTGGTACCAATCCAAAGCCACCAAATACAAATATGTCACAGACACAAACCAGATATCAACTGAGAACGGTCAAGCCACAGTCCAAGTACAAATGAAAGAGAGTAATGCTATTAATTTATCCTCTGAAACCTTAACAGAGGATCAAACTAAAGTACTTGGCCTTGAACTTAACTTTTCTCCCACTAATCAGTTTAGTGTTTTTCATGCACTTTTAGATCTGAATAGGTTCATTAGAAATCTTACATTAGGAAAATGTTATTCTAATGATGTGACACCAACTAATGATGTTAATGAAGGCTCTATAGAATTGACTGTACCACGTGTAAAATTTTCATTTACAGATAACTGTGACGCTGTAACATTACAACAGTTACAGATGGTATCCAGCTGTACAAATATTAAGGAAAGGAACAAGGGTCCCTCATTTAAGAAAAAATCATCTTTCTATCCCATTAGCAACAGAGGAAATTTCATAGAGGTATTCCATAGTAGAGTGGAAAAGGATCTGATTTCCCTTAAGGAACAGAATCTGTTACCTAATCATAATTTAAGCCTAAAAGAAAAAAAGGCTATTTCAGAACTTAAAGGTAACACTAACATTACCATATGTAAGGCCGACAAAGGGGGTATGACAGTCGTGATGAACAGGGCAGACTATGTAGCGGAAGCCATCAGACAACTCAGTAATACAAATGGATATTCTGTGCTGAAGGGTGACCTGACTTAGATATTTACCCAGGAATTGACACTTATCTTGGATGAGGGGATGGAACAGGGTCATCTTGATGCAGCCACCTGCAAATATCTGTTACCAGATCACCCTAGGATTCCCCTGTTCCATCTCTTCCCAAAAGTACACAAGTCCCTTGTGAATGTCAAAGGACGCCCAATAGTGAGTGGAGTTGAGTCTCTGCTTTGTAACCTCTCTGAATGGATAGACAGTAACCTACAGCCGTTAGTCACATCTTTATCCTCTCACTTAAGAGATACTAAACATCTCTTGAGTCTAACCAGTAATGTTGGGTGGACAGGGGAAAGCAAATGGCTCACAGTTGATGCAGTATCGCTGTACTCGTGCATCCCCCACGACAAAGGACTTGAAACCATCTGCTTTTTCCTGGTACACTTTACTGATTTTTCAGAAGACTTTCAGATCTATTTAGTTAAGGTTGTGGGTTTTTTACTAACCCACAATTTTTTCTTTTTTGAGGACTGTTACTATCTCCAAAGATGTGGAACAGCGATGGGAGCTAAGTTTGCTCCATCGTATGTCAATCTTTTCCTAGGTTTCTGGGAATTTTTCCACATCTTTGGAGATAGTAACCCATATCGGGCCTATGTATCTCCCTATAAGAGGTATATAGATGACCTGATTTTCATATGGACAGGTTCTCAGATTCAAGCAGATGAGTTCATTAAGTATTTGAACAATAACCATTTGAATTTACAATTTACTTATGAGTATAACGTGACGAGTATCAACCATCTCACCCTAGAAGGATTATGTAATGGGGAGATTAAGACTAAGTCTTTCAGAAAATCAATTTCTGGTAATTCTGTATTGCATGGTACTAGTTGCCACCCCAAACATGTTCCACAGGCAATAGCTAAGGGTGAATTTATTAGGCTAAAGCGCAATTGCTCAGATCCAAATGATTACAAGATTTTGGCAAGTTAGCTGGAATATAGACTGAAACAGAGGAAATATCCACCCAAGGCAGTAAGGAAAGCTAAGCAAGCTGTTTCCTCTAGACCTAGAAGTAATCTGTTGGAGGAGAATATCTGTAACAGATCTACTAACCATTTTGAGGGTGTAACCTTTGTCACGAATCACAGCAGTCAATTTCCAGCTGTTTGTTCAATTATCCGCAAGCATTTTACATACTTAAGGCTGATGACAAATTGGTGTCAACTGTGGACAAGGGGCTTAGATGTTCCTACAGAAAAAGCCCCACTTTAGGGAATGTATTGTCTCCAACTATGTTACCCAATATACAGAACACAGCAAGCTCATGGCTAAAACATCCTGGCATGTTTAGATGTGGTCATTCTAAATGTAAACCCTGTGACTATGCAAAAAATTTGACTGCCTTAGGTAGCTTTGTCACAGGAAAAACATATGAGATTAAATCTTGTATGAATTGCACATCTAAATATGTCATATACCTTACTACTGAATGTACGCTATGTAGGGTCCAATATGTTGGACTCACCTCAAGAGATGTCAACACGAGAATTAGGGAACATCTATCCTCCTTCAAGACCACTAGGTCCTCTACACTGATTGTCCAACATTTCGGTTTGTATCATGGAGGGGATCTTTCCTCTTTCTCATGGTGCGCTATTGACAAAGTCATTAGACCTAAAAGAGGTGGTAACATTGATATGATCCTACAAAAGAGAGAGGCATATTGGATATTCACTTTGGGGACCAGGATCCCCAAAGGTTTGAACTCGAAATATGATATTATGAACGTTTGGGAATAGGACCCTAAGTATAGTATTTTTATATGATGATATATCTAACTTTGGAACTAGCTAATATACAGATGTATTGGTTCACACACTATTGTAGTTTTGTCAAAATATAGCTTTTTCTATCTTGAGAACTGTTTTACATCTCAGATTTTACAGGTTATATTTACCATTGATGACAGTGTTTAATATTTATTTATTTATGTCTTTATCCGGTTAGTAATCAGAATTTCCTGTACACAGTGATATCGTTACATGCTATTTTGACAGTATCTATTTTTTTATTTTTTTTTATTATTTTTTGTTTTTGTTTACACATGTTTATATAGAGAAGTATTGTTCCTAATTCTGTTGTAGAACTGTCTGAAATGTAGCTTAATTCATCGTTTGGCTCCTATTTTCTATATCTTATGAGTTTGTGCCATGCCCTATTCTGTTGTAGTATTGCTGAAAAGTACCTTTTTTAACGCTAGGTTCCTATTTCCGATATCAAATAAGATAATACTTATAATGTTTATGCTCTAGCGTTGAGAGAGCCGATGCATATATAAACACCATAATATGTCATTACGGTAACATTTTGATTTTGTTCATTACTATGTATATATTCTTCTATCATAATGTACATATTCTGTTGCTACTGTTTTTTACGAAGTATATTCTATATTATGGACTTTTACTTATGCTGACTGATGTATTTCCAATTTATTTCTGTGAGCTAATTGTGGGTGTGTTTTTAAGCATATCATGATTGTCTATCTAGAAAAAGTGTTAATCTCTTCGTCCAGCGGAAGGGTGTGTTTTTTAATCTTTGACCAATTGTATTAGGTTACTGATTATTTTAACAGGTGTGTCTCTAGGTACTACAGGCTATGACTATGGCTTTCGGGCTGAAACGCGTAAGCCATTAGTGCCACACCATTTGCTGTATGAGAGTTTGATGTTGTTGCTATTACCAAGATTTTGGATTTGGATTTTATCGTAATGTTGTCTTATTGGAAGTATTAAAGTTTGGATTTTACTTTACCCATTCCGTGGTGAATTTTTCATCTGTTTATATGCTCAGTTGTACTACAGAACATTCATTAATAGACTCTATCAGAAACCTAAACAGTAGTCACGTCAAAAGCTAAACAGTACTCAAAGTCAGATAACACCTTACAACACAAGCTCCAAACACCTAAACCCAGCACAAATGTGACACTGATCAGTTTAGATGACTAGCTTAATAAATACATCAAGCTCTTAAAGCATATCAGAACAGGTCTCCTTGAAAGTCCTCTTTAAAAATGAAATATCTGAGCATATTGATTCCAAGTAGTATCTGCAATACACTTTTGGAACTCAGTAGCATATTCTGCTACAGATCACCTTCCCTGACACAGGTCAAGCAAAGTTGTCTCAGCAGTAGCACAACGATTGGAATAATAAAAAATCAGGATATAACATGTAAAGTCATCTTAGACAAGCAAGCAAATTATTTTACGACTTATACACTTTAAGAAATGCATGAATCTGTTATCTTCTAATTTGCTGTAGATTCTACTATGCTGGCATGTATGGGTCAGGTGATATTCATGTGTGTTTAACATGAATGGAATATAGATTTTAATATTTTAAATAAGCTCTTAAAGTGCTTTCTGGGAGTTTGCATGTTCAACATGACAGTATCTAGCTTTAAGAAACTGCCCTGCCTCAAATATAATGGTAAACAATAAAGATTTTGTGGAATATTGTATCATTAATATTAATGTATGCTGATTAATGATGCAGCTTATAGGGTAATACCCTATTAGGGGTTAGTGCTGCTTTGAAAGGGGTGCTGTTGAAATGAAGGAAGGGGCCTACCACAGACTGTTTCATGAGACGCAGTCTAGTTGTGTTCCTGGGAATAAAATAATTAGTAATACTACTTAATCATTTATATTTCACTCCATTGGTGCCATCCTCACTTCGATACGAATGCACAGACAGCAGTTTTTAAACACACCCCTTGGTTGCCAGCTGTCCTTCATAAAAAATACTGGACAATCTGTAGGTGACTGGGCACAATGGTCTGTGGGGTCACACAATGCCCCCTCCAAGACTAAAACTCTAGCTTAGACTCCACTCTTGATCCTACCATGTATGATTACACAACATAGCCATTATTTTTCCCATTGGCTGCCAGTAAAATAGAAATCTATCTATATACCATGTATATTTTTCACAACTAAGTAGTCATTTTACCCCTTGGCTGCCAGTAACATACAAATCAATTATTGTACTTCTTTGGTTGCTAGTAGCACACGAAAACTGTTGAAATTTGACCCCCTTGACTGTCCCTCACTTCTTTTTGCTCTATATTTGTAATGCATTGAAGCATAGGTGGCCTTTTACATTTAACACTCAGGGACTTTAAAAAAATGGACATTTAAGTGTTGAGTATTTTGTGAAGATTTTACAGACAGCCTGTTAAAATACTGGACTGTCTGGTTGAATACTAGACACTTGGCGAGCATACACACCCGAGAGATGCACTCTCAGCAGGTGCTTATTCCAGGGGAGCTCTGCTATGTTTATTTAAATGTTCTCTTGTACCACCATGACAAACTGCTTCCCAGGATACACCTCTGCAACTGGTGAGTTTTAACATTCCGTGAGAGTATTTGTAGGGCTAGTGAGGAATCTGGCCTTAACACCCTTTATTCTGTGCAGTCATCTTATTAGGCTACTTATTACATATAGCTTCTTTTGTATTCAAATTAAGACCATGATGGCTGCAAACAGACATTAAAGGGACATGGAACTCAAACATTTTCTTTCATGATTCAGATAGCTCATAACAATTTTAAACAACTTTCCAATTTACTTTTATTATCTAATTTGCTTCATTCTCTTGGTATACTTTGTTCAAGAAGCAGCAATGCACTACTGGGGATAAGCTGATCGCATTGGGTAAGCCAATAACATAAGGCATTTATGTGCAGCTATTGATCAGCCTACCAAGCTATCATATTCAACAATATAATATTTTTTGGTCAAGGAGTAGTGAATTGTTTTTATGGCATTTCAAAAATAAATATCGACACACAGTCATAGATACATACCCACACAGAGTTATTCACATACACACGCGTGTACATATACAGACACACACATCTATCTATATAAAAACTACCAAACACAGATTTCTTGAAACAATATTTCCCCAAACACAATACTAAAAGCCAAGAAAACTTAAGGCAATAGCTAGCTGAATAAAAGAAAGGTTCAGAGCTACCTTTAAATTGAAAGCTCTATGGGCAGTCTCTTATTATAACCCCCCCCCCCCCCCTAGAATGAAAGCTCTCTGGGCAAAATCTCCTATTATATACCTGTATAATACTTGTAAAATGACTGTAAGCTTATTACAAATATAGCTACAAAAAGTGCTGCCCCCTCCCAACCTGCCGCTCTAGGCAAGTGCCTTGTTTGTCTAGGCCAAAATACGCCTCATCAGTCAGACGTGACTATTATTTATTTTATGTTTTCTAATTGGTGATCTCACACAAATATTTTCCGGAAAGATAAGTTATCTGAAATACTCTAGAGAAACACTAAAAATATTGTAAATTTTTTTTTTTAAATATATTTGTGCACAGACGCCAGTGACAATTAACAGAGAGGCCAAGCTAATGACCTTTTTAATGGATTGCAAGAAATGTATTTCTTCACATAGTAATATTTCTCATTGTGTTAGTATCTGTCATATGTAAGATTGTGAAAGATAATTGGAATATTTTACTCAGGCATTGCATGTCAGTTGTTCTTTTCCTGACCCTAAATCACATGTCACCTCCCGAGAGATGTGTATTATCTCTTCCAGCAAGATTATGTCATTGTGCTCTGATATTGCTCAGGTTAAAGCTCGGAACTTGATCTAAGTGCTTGTAATGTAAATCTAAATTCAGAAGAACACTGAACCATTAACCCATTCTTGTGTTCTTAGATTCACACACAGCCCCCTATACAAATGTTCTCATTCACTAAAGCTTAGTCTACAACCAAAAAGATAGTCTGCTAAACTAAATTGTGTACAAATCGCAGATTTTAGCTAACAAATAATTGAATATTACTATAGATATCAAAACAAAATTTACACCTAATGTCACTTGGGAATTAGAACAAAAAGGGATAACAAAATAATTTTTATTGGGTTGATTTGACTCATATATACTACAATCTACAATAAATATATACATATGCAAGGTTGTTATAGTTGAATTAATAACTCATAATATATTTGCATACAGATATGAGTATAAATTTATATGCATAAACAAAATATATACAAAGAATTAAGACACTGAATTAATAAATCCTAATTGTTCATCTTGCAAACCATGTTCTACTTAAAGAAACATCAGAAAAAAACAAAAACAGAGACAACGTGGCTGCCTCAAAAGGTTATTAAAATATATGCATTGTTAGTATATATAAATAATTTTAAAAAACTAATGACCTGATCTTGTAAATATTAGGATTCTATTTTGAAATAAAAAAAAATCAAAATATGATCTTAAAATACTGATGGGCTAGATTACAAGTGGAGCACAGTTGTTTGTGCCATAGCGATAAGGGGTATATTGCGAGGGTTTGGGCTCATCGGGCCTACAGCTCGTATTACAAGTTGAGCGCTAGAATCATTACCGCTGTGGTTTACTGTTTTGCAAAAACACATAAAAAATACATTACAATGTACACTTACACTCATAATAACTGTCTATTAAAAAATATTCAAAAAAATATTGCACAAAAAGTTATAATAAGGACTCAAATATAGTGTTAAAGAAATGTAAAAAAGAAATAAGCCGACAAAGGCCTTTAACATAGCGATAGACATAGACATATATACTGTAGTGCATTAGAGCCCATTTCCGTTAAGTAGATGAAAATATGTAAAAACATATTTATGCAATATTAATTTTTACTAAAAGTTTTAACTATGCATTTACTGTAAATATTTCACATTCCAATATTCCCCATGGATTTTATAGATAGAGGATATGTACCCCCTGGGGGTGGCAACACAAGGGCCGACAGTAAGAGGTGGGTATTGTGGGGTGAAATAGGTCCTGAGTACTAAGTGTGAAATATGTAGGCAATTAATGTTGTGGACCTAAACGTAACCTGGGGTGTGGTGTTTAGTGAGTGATTTGAAAAATGTAAGGCCAGAGGTGCGTGTTGGGCATGGAATGTGTGAGCAGCACCTACAAACCCAATGCAGGGATAAAGAACAGGAACATATCAATAACACTCCACTCTGTGTGTGAACACCAGAGAAACATATGCTGACGCAGCAGCAAAAATGCAAACAGTGAGGGAATTATATGATGTCCAAAAGTGTTGCCCTAGGTCAGGGTTTACAGGTGGAAATATTCCAGGGAGACTATTAGACGGAATGTTGGCCCAAGCCCAGGTTGGTGAGAGCTAAGTGGGCTTCAAAGTGTCCAGTACAATAGCATAGGAGCAGAGTTATAAGAAGGTATATTTCAGGGAGACTATGAAGTGAGGTGCTGATTTAAACCTGAAATAAGGGGTTAGGTTCTTCCCCTATTGAATTCACCAGCCCTACTATGCTAGTAGGGTTAAGCCACAGTGTTGTCTCCACAAGTTTTCCTAAGGCTTCTCTTATCCCTTCAGGGATATTGTGTGTAGAGTCTCAATGAAGGGCGCTTATGCCTTGTATAGGCCTGGTTATCTGAGGTGTAGGGGCTTAACGGTTAGGGCAGGGGGGGGTGTTCGCCCACTCACTGATGGTCTATAATGACCCTTCCCCTATGGGGGTTAGTAAAGTTCCCAAAGTGTGAGGCAGGGGAGAGGGGAGGGCAATTGCCGGATTGAAGTCCTCGGTCAGATGCACCTCGCAAGATCAAGTATAACAGGTCAGATCCTCCTTCAACCAGCCCAGCAAGGAGAGACTTACGGATCTGCTGTGTAGAGTGTGCACCGCCCCTTACCACCTCCTATCTCCTCACCATGAGCTGCAGCGATGGGCCCGCCGTATGCTGAGGGATAGCTGTGTCAGTGTTTCAGGGCCACAAATCAAAGATGGTGGCCGTTTGCGCCGCTTCCTCCTCGTCAAGCCACGTGGGAACGCTCCGGCCTTCACAGCCACCCGGTCTCACTGATGTCTTCCGGCAAGTAGGGATGTTCTCGCGATTCCCAAGATAAGTTGCACTGTGCTCCGGAGCGGAACCCCAACCCTCCAGAGCCTTGGTTCCGAGCAGGGATAGCTGGTGGGGGCAGGAACCGGCTGTCGGACTCTTCTCTGCAGACGGCCTTGCATCTGTAAGGCCCTGAAAGTTGAGCGCCCTCCCGGGCAGAGATCTTGTGGGGGAAAATACCAAAGTGCCTTGGTGGAGTGTAGGTCTTTGAGATTGAGCCTCCGGAGCGGAGCCCGGACCCTCCGGATGGCTTAGGCAGTCGTCTACGCAGTTCCAGTAGCTGAGCACTAGACACTTCCGTGGGCCACCCCGTGTCCAAGCTCACATCAGGCGCAATGTCCTCGAAAGTCAGGTTAGCTCTGCCCCCATTTAAAATGTTTTGATAATGTAAAAGTGGATGTGTGCCAATATTCTATTTTGTGTAATTATTTTGGTTTTGTTGGCTGCACCCCTAAGAAGAAATACAAATAATTTTGTAAGGTGTGCTAAACCATATCGATTTGTGTGTGTGTGTGTGTGTGTGTATATATATATAAATATACATCAAAGGACATTTATGTGTTATGTCAACTTTTTAATACATTTTACTGGACTACCAGGTGAAATACTGTATGGCCCAGTTATCTGAATCCTTGTAACCACTCTGATTAATTAACTTGTTCATTAATGTATATTTAATGAAAATCTATTCTGTAAGAGGGACCTGAAAACTAAATTTATAAAACACTAATGTATAAAACTTGAACAATAGCAGTTTCAGGGTGTGCTGGACACCCACCCCCCATCATTGTTTAGCACCCCCAGTTATCAAATGTGTGAACAAGCATTAGATTCTTTTTTTTTAATTTACAATAATTTGTTCATTCAGGACCGGGAGAGAAAAATATAAAATTGTGAAATTAAATAAGTAAATCAGAAATATGTTGTTGAAAATTATGACCACTAGTACCACAATTGAGCCTTGATACAAAACTTTGTGTCAACTTTTGTAAGACCCCCTATACCACACATTTTAAGGTTGAAGAACTTCCAGGGTGATTCTAGAAATAAAATGCTGAGGAGTAAACCCTTAGCTACCCTTATGTTGATGACTAATGCAAGAGGGTTGGGAACTGAGTCAGGGATGCCTGTAAGCAGAGTAGCAGGCATTCTGTGAGCGAACTTAGGGATGGGCATGACTAGATAGTCTGGGAGTATAGCTAAACAGGAAAGGACAGCAGCATTATGTGGGCAAAGTCAGAGTATGTGGGGACAAAGTCATGTGTGCTGTGTAGGAGTTGTTGGTCATGTCATGATTGGGTGTGGCTAGATTGTCGGGAGGCATTGCTATACAGGAAGGGACAGCAGCAGAAGGGGCAGTTTGATATATTTTGGTCGCTATATAGATTACTTCCTTCTGGTCTGGGATGGAGATGAACAGTCTGTGGAATCCTTTTTCAATTGTTTAAACTGCAATGAATTCAATTTGAGTTTTGTGGGTACTCAAGACAAATAAAAAATCCAGTTTCTGGATATAGAAATGAAAGTTAATCATGATGAAAACAAAATTGTAACAAACCTGTATAGAAAACCTACAGGAGGAAATACCATCTTAACCCCTTAAGGACCAGCGACGTACCCTGTATGTCGCTGGCCTTTTTTTGGGACTTGATTGTTTTATACCATGGTCTTGCCACCAGCGTTGAGACTGCTCTATTCCACAAAGCCTTCTGGAGGGAGGGCATTAATAGTGTGTTCTTGCTAGACTTGTGCTATTATGTCCTGAAAAAACCCTTAACGACCAGTGACATACAGGGTATATTGTGGTCATTAAGGGGTTAAATTCCAGATCATGTCACCCTAAACATGTAATGAGAGCCATCCCTAAGGGCCAATATATTAGAACTAAACGTGTGTGTTCTAATGATAACTTATATCAGCACCAACTTTTAAGCGATAGGCAGTTAGCCAGAGGGTACAATGATAAATTGTTACAAATGACTAAAAATGGAGTAGAAGAGATTCTGCGAGAGTCACTGTTGAAATACACGAAGCAATGAGTGGAAAGGGTAAGTAGTCTTAGTAAAATTATCTTCAGTACCCTATACAGTTTAGAATATAAGCAAATCTGTGACATAGTTCGTGAGAGTTTACCCATACTTATAGGCCGAACTATTATTGTGCGAGCGGACATGATCCGATATTGTGGATCATGTCCGCTGCACATCGATAAATGCCAACAGCGTACGCTGTCTGCATTTATCATTGCACCAGCAGTTCTTGTGAACTGCTAGTGCAATGCCGCCCCCTGCAGATTCGTGGCCAATCGGAAGCTAGCAGGGGGTGGCAATTAACCAATTAACCTGATCGTATTAGATCGGGTTGATTTCTGGCGATGTCTGCCCGCCGCCTCAGAGCAGGCGGACAGGTTATGGCGCAGCGGTCTTTAGACCGCTGCTTTATAACTTGTGTTTCCGGTGAGCCTGAAGACTCGCCAGAAACACAGGGCATCAAACTCCATATGGAGTTTGATAAATATGCCCCTTAGTATGGATCCAGTCTTGTAATAGGTAACGGCTACAGGTATTCAGTTTGTAGCCAAAAAAGCAAAATCCATTAGAAACTATGTGGCACCATCATTCCTTCAGGATAGAAAGCTGCGTACTTGGCTGAGCAGAAGGAAAGGTTTTTATGGTTGCAGAGCCACAAGATGCAAGACGTAATTATGTTAAAGAAGGGGATACATTTGTATCTAATGTCACAAATAAACAACATAAGATAAAAGCAAAATGTATGCTTACCTGAAAAATGTATTTCTTTCCGGATATTGTGAGTCCACGGAATCATCAATTACTGTTGGGAAAATCACTCTTGGCCAGTAGGAGGAGGCAAAGAGCACCACAGCAAAGCTATCAAGTGTCACTTCCCTTACCCATAACCCCAGTCATTCGACCAAAGGTAAATCGAAAAAAAGGAATAACATAAGGTGTAGAGGTGCCTGAGGTTTTAGTTAAAAAGAACTATCTTAAAATAAAGGGCGGGCCATGGACTCACCATATCCGGAAATAAAAAAATTTATCAGGTAAGCATAAATTTTGTTTTCTTTCCTAAGATATGGCGAGTCCACGGAATCATCAATTACTGTTGGGAATCAATACCCAAGCTAGAGGACACAGATGATTAGGGAGGGACAAGACAGGTAAACAGAAGGCACCACTGCTTGAAGAACCTTTCTCCAAAAAGAAGCCTCAGCCAAGGCAAAAGTATAAAATTTGGAAAATTTGGAAAAAGTATGCAGTGAAGACCAAATTGTAGCCTTGCAAATCTGTTCCACAGAAGCTTCATTTTTGAGGCCCAATAAGAAGAGACAGCCCTAGTGAAATAAGCTGTAATCCTCTCAGGAGGCTGTTGTCCAGCAGTCTCATAAGCCAAACAAATTAAACTTCTCAACCAGAGAGAAAGAGAAGTAGCAGTAGCTTTCTGGCCTTTATGTTTCCCAGAGAAACAAAGAAACAGGGCAGAGGACTGGCAAAAATCCTCAGTCGCCTGAAGATAAAATTTAAGAGCACGCACAACATCCAAGTTGCGTAACAAACGTTCCTTATGAGAAGAAGGATTAGGACATAATGAAGGAACAACAATATCCTGATTAATATTACTATCCGAAACAACTTTAGGAAGGAAACCTAACTTAGTAAAAAGAAACGCCTTATCGGTATGAAAGATAAAATAAGGCGAAAAACACTGCAAATCTGAAAGTTCCGAGACTCTTCGAGCAGAATAAATAGCAAAAAGAAACAAAACCTTCCAAGATAACCACTTAATATCTATGGAATGCAAAGGCTCCAACGTAGCCTGCTGCAAAACTCTTTTAAAAACAAGGTTAAGGCTCCAAGGAGGAGCAATGGAATTCATTACAGGCAGATTCTGACCAAGGCCTGACAAAAAAAATGCACATCTGGCACGTCTGCCAGATGCTTATGTAGCAAAATAGATAATGCAGAAGTCTGACCCTTCTGGCTACTTACAAACACTTCTCCAGACCTTCCTGGAGAAAAGACAAAATCCTAGGAATCCTGACTCTACTCCAAGAGAATCCCTTGGATTCATACCAGTAAAGATATTTATGCCATGTCTTATGGTAAATCTTTCTAGTAACAGGCTTGCAAGCCTGAATCATGGTCTCAATGAATGACTCAGAAAAACCACGCTTAGACAAATTAAGTGTTCAATCTCCAAGCAGTCAGCTTCAGAGAAATGAGATCTGGATGAAGGAAAGGACCCTGAACCAGAAGGTCCTTCCTCAGAGACAGTCTCCAAGGTGGGAGAGACGACATCTCTACTGGGTCTGCATACCAAATCCTTCGAGGCTACGCAGGGGCTATTAGAACCACCAACGCTCTCTTCTGTTTGATACGAGCAATGACTCGTGGAAGGAGAGCAACGGAGGAAACTGGTATGCCAGCCCAAAACTCCAAGAGACCGCCAGAGTATCTATCAGAGCGGCCTGTGGGTCCCTTGACCTAGAACCATACCTTGGAGGTTTGGCGTTCTGTTGAGATGCCACCTGATCCACCACCGGCACCCTCCATATGAGGGTTAAACTGGAGAACACCCCGGGATGGTTACAATCACCAAGGAAGGTCTCAGAAAAAATGTTCCCTGAGACAGATCTTCCTGAGAAAGCCACCACTGGAGCGAGTCTCTTGTCAACTGATCTAGGTCTATCCCTTGAGATAGATCCGCAAGGTCCCCATTCCATTGATGGAGCATGCATAACTGCAGAGCTCTCAAATGGAATTGAAGAAAGCAAATGATGTCTATGGAAGCAACCATCAGACCAATTACCTCCATACAATGAGCCACTAATAGTCTAACAGTACTGGGAGCCCCCAGGAAGAAAATTCTGGGAGCTTAGGCAAGGCCAAATGGAAGAGCCACAAACTGAAAGAGTTTGTCTAGAAATGTGAAATTTGTGATGATCCCTGTGTAAGGGAACATGAAGATACCCAACCTTCAGATCTATGGTCGTCATGAAATAACCCTCTTGGACCAAAGGAAAAATGGAACAAATCTCTCCATTCTGAAGGACGGTACTCAGAAACTTGTTGAGACACTCTTGAATAGGTCGAAAAGTTCCCTCTTTCTTGGGAACCACGAACGGATTGAAATAGAATCCTAGGCCCTGTTCCTTTACAGGAACTGAAAGTATCACTCCCAGGAAGGAAAGATCCTTAACACATTTCAAGAACGCCTCTCTTTTGTCTGTACTGCAGATAATCAGAGGAGAAAACTGCCCCTGGGAGGAAAAATCTTGAATTCTATTTTGCAACCTTGAGATACTATATCCATAACTCAGGAAACTGGGACAACTCTTATCCCTGCTGATAACAGAGAGAAAGTATGTCCCCCATTTAATCCAATCCTAGATTGGGTACAAACCCTTTATACTGATACAAATTAAGTGTTCAATCTCCAAGCAGTCAGCTTCAGAGAAATGAGATCTGGATGAAGGAAAGGACCCTGAATCAGAAGGTCCTTCCTCAGAGACAGTCTCCAAGGTGGGAGAGACGACATCTCCACTAGGTCTGCATACCAAATCCTGCGAGGCCACGCAAGGGCTATTAGAACCACCGACGCTCTGTCCTGTTTGATACGAGCAATGACTCGTGGAAGGAGAGCAACGGAGGAAACTGGTATGCCAGCCCAAAACTCCAAGAGACCACCATATCATCTATCAGAGTGACCTGTGGGTCCCTTGACCTAGAACCATACCTTGGAAGTTTGGCGTTCTGTCGAGACACCACCAGATCCACCTCCTGCACCCTCCATATGAGGGTTAAACTGGAGTACACCCCGGGATGGAGTTCTCACTCCCGGGGGTGAAAAGTCTGTCTGCTCAGGAAAACCGCTTCCCAGTTGTCCACTCCTGCAATATGGATAGCAGAAAGACAGCAATTGTGAGCTTCCACCTACTGAATAATCCGAGACACCTCCTTCATGGCTAAGGAACTCTGAGTTCCTCCTAGTAGTTGATGTAAGCCACAGAGGTTATGTTGTCTAACTAGAACCTGATAAACTGGGCAAAGGACAACTGAGGCCAAGCCATCAGAGCATTGAAAATCACTCTCAACGCCAAGATGTTAATAGAGAGAGCAGACTCCGCCCGAGTCCAGAGTCTGTGTGCCTTTAACGAATCCCAGGCTGCTCCCCAGCCCAGCAGGCTGGCATCAATAGTCACAATCACCCAGGAAGGTCTCTGAAAACATATTCCCTGAGACAGATCTTCCTGAGAAAGCCACCACTGGAGCGAGTCTCTTGTCAACTTATCTAGATCCATCCCTTGAGATAGATCCTTAAGGTCCCTGTTCCATTGACGGAGCATGCATAACTGCAAAGCTCTCAAATGGAATCAAAGAAAGGAGATGATGTCTATGGAAGCAAACATCAGACCAATTACCTCCATACAATGAGCCACTAATAGTATAACAGTACTGGGAGCCCCCAGGAAGAAAATTCTGGGAGCTGAGGCAAGGCCAAATGGAAGAGCCACAAACTGAAAGAGTTTGTCTAGAAAGGTGAAATTTGTGATGATCCCTGTGTAAGGGAAGATGAAGATACGCAACCTTCAGATCTATGGTCGTCATGAACTAACCCTCTTTGACCAAAGGAAAAATGGAACAAATGTCTCCATTCTGAAGGACGGTACTCTGAGAAACTTGTTGAGACACTCTCGAATAGGTCGAAAAGTTCCCTCTTTCTTGGGAACCACGAATGAATTGAAATAGAATCCTAGGCCCTGTTCCTTTACAGGAACTGAAACTATCACTCCCAGGAAGGAAAGATTCTTAGCACATTTCAAGAACGCCTCTCTTTTGTCTGTAATGCAAATAATCAGAGGAGAAAACTGCCCCTGGGAGAAAAAATCTTGAATTCTAATTTGCAACCCTGAGACACTATGTCCATAACTCAGGAAACTGGGACATCTCGTATCCCTGCTGATAACAGAGAGAAAGTCTGTCCCCATTTAGTCCAATCCTGGATTGGGTACAAACCCTTTATGCTGATGCAGATACACCTGCAGGTTTCTCTGACGTCCTTTAAGTCAGTTCTTCTTGTTTTGTGGTAGAAAAGACCCTTTTCCACCCGTAATATCAGAAAAAACTTCTGTTGGACAGGGTCCAGACAATGTCTTACCCTTGTAAGGAAGCTCAGAATATTCCAGCACCAAGGTAACCCCTTGTTCAGGGTTGCAGATATGCAGGTGTGCAGGCTACCCAAGACCAGCACCTCAGTCTCAAGTATTCACAAGTTCCAAAAGGAGGATAGCAGCACTACCAAAATGGAGGTAAATAAATATTTATTTTACCTCAATTTTGATGGTGCTGCTATCCTCCTTTTGGAACGTGTAAGGAAGCGCCAGAGGCTTGGACTTAGATGAAATATCAGCCGACCAAGATGTTGGCCACAATGCCCTACTGGCTAGCACAACAATGCCAGATATCTTGGCTCCTAGATTAAAAACTTGTATGGAAGCATCAGAAATAAAGGAATTAGCTAGCTTGAAAGCCTTAGCTCTTTTTTGGATCTCCTCCACAGGAGTCGCAACCAAAATAGAATCAGACAAAGCATTGCACCAGAAAAATGCCGCACTTAATACCATGGCAATTCAGTCCTTCTGGAGCTATCTTCTATAGGAATAGTAGATCTCCTAGCCAGGGTAGAAATGGTCCCTTCTACCTTAGGCACCGTGTTCCATGAATCTTTAATGCAGTCATCGACAAGAAAACTTTTTTGAAGACAAGCGACGGGAAAAAGGTATTCCCTGGCTTCTCCCATTCTTGTGAGATCATTTTCTGGAACAGGAAACACTTCCACCATGGAAGGAACTTCAAAGTAGATTAAGTGTACTATATTTTTAGGTTTGACAACTATAGGCGTATCGGAGTCGTCCAAAGTAGCCAAAACCTCTTTTAACAATACACAAAGGTGTTCAAGCTTAACTCTGAAGGATACTACTTCAGCATCAGATGAAGGAATTATACTGTCCAAATCTGAGCTTTTACCCTCAGAAGCTACTGACGTATTCTCCTCATCAGACTTATGAGAAAGGGCAGCTTATGTAGCAGCAGGTGGAACAGAAACCTTACTATCTGAATCTCTTATTTTCCTCTTACGTTTCCCTTTAACATAGGAAAAACAGATAATGCCACAGATACAGCAAAAGATACCTGAGCAGCAAGTTCTGCAGGCAAGTAAACTCCTCCAGGAGGCAGAGAGGAACTGCAGGGCACTGTATGTGACGCCATAGAGGCTTGGGACATTTAAGGAGAAAGCTGCGGCATTGCCTGACCAGCATCATCCTAAGAGACATTGGCTCAGTGGGCAACAATCTATCTTGATATTTGAGAGATGAGATTAATCATTCATCCAAGAATTGCATAAGCAGAATCAATTTGTTCATCAGGGTATAACAGGTGTATAACAAAGTTATCCATGTTCACAAAAAATGTCAAATTCTGTTAACATTTAATAAAAGAAATTCATTTAATACTGTCAATTTAAAACCTAAGGTAGATTTGCATAACGATATAGGCTTACTAGCTAGCCTTTTTAATCATAACATTTTAGCCAGACCCCTTAGCTTTAGAGGGCAGGCATGACCTAACTTTCATTTGGAAAAGTTAATAAAAACAAACGGCAGAGAGCTCCCCTGCCGATTGAGAGACTAACAATATGTCGGCAACAGGAAAGACGCTGCTCCGCATAGTAGAAGAAAAACGGAAGCGGGTCACGTGGCTAGTCGAAAAGAAACTGCATAGGAAGACACAAGCGCACATTTCTGTATCTTCAGTAAAATCACCATTAGATGTAGAGGCACCAACGTATCTATACTAAGTCCATAGCTCTGTGCAAGTGATTGAACATTGTGCCCAAACGACCTAAATGGCAAAAGCCATTGCAGGAAAAGCTATAACGTATTTTTTAAATACCTATTAGCCCAAATGATTAGTGCACACACTAACACACATTTACAAAAAACAAGCAGCCTGCGTGACTAGATAAAAAATGATCAGCCCACAATGAAGTAAATAATATATGAAACTAATAACGAGCCATAAAACAATTAACCCGTCCATGTCCATAAAGAAGTTAACCCAGTCTCCCACATACATTGCCTAAAGGATTTACGTGTCCCATAAATGATGCAGAGAAATGTTTTAAAAGTGCAATTCTCCCAGCCCTAGGAGACAAAGGCACTTACCTGCATCCAGCCGTCCGACATGTAGACAGCTCATCAGGTATGAGAGGACACATGCTCCTCGCAGAGACCTGTAGAAAAGAAAGAACCGAGTAAGCCTACTCTGACTTTCTATACCATGATCAGCAAATATGTTAGGAAAACGCAGCAAGGCCCACCTTACAAGTTCGTAACTGCTTTAAAGCCACCACTGCCCTTACTGAAGAGACAAACGTGGAGTACAGCTAGACCCAAAATCTTGCTTGAAGCGAAGGAAATTCAATTTATCTTCAGACACCAAAACCTCACCTCCTGCATGCATCAAGGCAAAGAGAATGACTGGGGTTATGGGTAAGGGAAGTGACACTTGACAGCTTTGCTGTGGTGCTCTTTGCCTCCTCCTGTTGGCCAGGAGTGATATTTCTAACAGTAATTGATGATTCCATGGACTCACCATATCTTAGGAAAGAAATATAGTTTAAACTGTAATTCAACACATGTAATATACCTGCTCACCTGTAGGGGTTGTAATATCCAATATGTAGGAAAAACCAAAAGAACACTAAAGGATAGGGCATTAGAGCACATTAGTGACATTGAGAACCCGGATGTATTTACACCAGTTGCTAAACATTTTAAAAATTAACATCTAGGGGATCCATCACTAGCATTATTTCAAGCAATAGATCATGTACCATTTTCCAAGAGAGGGGGAGACAGGGAGTATGCCCTAAGCAAAAAAGAAGTGCAATGGATATAACCACTAGATTGAAATATGGAGGCAGACATTAAATTATTTGTTTAGTAACTAATCTTTTTTAGAAAAATAAATAGCAAGTTATTAAGTGGCAAAATGAGTAAGAGAACCGTAGGTGAAAAAAAGTATGTATGCCTTTATAATGTAATTGTATGTAAACTATTATGAATTCTCTCTTTCAGTCTGACAAAGGGTTAATTTGGCATTTGGATAATTAATGGGAGATACCCCTTTAAATAGACTGATGGCAGACCAACAGGGTAAGCAGTGATCAACTGAGGTAACCCCGCATAAAATGCGTCTGCTGTTGCTGCCTTTGGGTCATTCCTTGTTTTGGATTACCTCTTTTTTCTAATACCTGTTTTGCTTTTATTAGTGCACAAATAAATAAATCTTTATTTTTTGACTTTACATTCTTCGTGAGTTTGTTGACACAGTGAAGCCGGAACCTATTTTTGCTTGCTACAGTTGTACTTAGCATCCTGGGCGGAAACACTGCTTCTAGGCTCCTGTGCTACCTCAGAAGAGGGAATTGACTGAGTGCACTCGCTGAAGACACGCCGGCCACTGAAACACTAGGCTGTTAAGCAACGCTGACATTTGTTGCTTTATACACATATAAACTACTTGCCATTGTCTGGCAAGATGTGTTCAGCTAGCTCCCAGTAGTGCATTGCTGCTTCTTCACTAAAGGATATCAAAAAAATTAAGCAAATTTGACTATAGAAGTAAATTGGAAAGTTGTTTAAAAATTTTTGCTCTGAATAATGAAACAGAAAATGAGTGTTTCATATTTGGACAGTATTGTACTCCATATACAGTATCCCACAAAAGTGAGTTTACCCCTTACTTTTGTAAATATTTTATTATATCTTTACATGTGACAACACTGAAGAAATTACACTTTGTACACAATGTAAAGTAGTGAGTGTACAGCCTGTATAACTGTGTAAATTTGCTGTCCCCTCAAAATACCTCAACGCACAGCCATTAATGTCTAAACCATTGTCAACAAAAGTGAGTACACCCCTAAGTGGAAATGTCTAAATTGGGCCCAATCAGCCATTTCCCTTCCCCGGTGTCATGTGACTCGTTAGTGTTACAAGGTCTCAGGTGTGAATGGGGAGCAGGTGTGTTAAATTTGGTGTTATCTCTCTCACACTCTCTCATACTGGTCACTGGAAGTTCAACATGGCACCTCATGGCAAAGAACTCTCTGAGGATCTGAAAAAAATAATTGTTGCTCTACATAAAGATGGCCTAGGCTATAAGAAGATTGCCATGGTCGACCAAAGAAGTTGAGTGCACATGCTCAGCGTCATATCCAGAGGTTGTCTTTGGGAAATAGACGTATGAGTGCTGCCAGCATTACTGCAGAGGTTGAAGGGGTGGGGGGTCATCCTGTCAGTGCTCAGACCATACGCTGCACACTGCATCAAATTGGTCTGCATAGCTGTCGTCTCCCAGAAGGAAACCTAAAGATGATGCACGAGAAAGCTTGCAAACAGTTTGCTGAAGACAAGCAGAGTAAGGACATGGATTACTGGAATCATGTCCTGTGGTCCTATAAGACCAAGATAAACTTATTTGGTTTAGATGGTGTCAAGCGTGTGTGGCGGCAACCAGGTGAGGACTGGAGTACAAAGACAAGTGTGTCTTGCATACAGCCAAGCATGGTGGTGGGAGTGTCATGGTCTGGGCCTGCATGAGTGTTCCCGGCACTGTGGAGCTACAGTTCATTTAGGGAACCATGAATGCCGACATATACTGTGACATACTGAAGCAGAGCATGATCCCCTCCCTTCAGAGACTGGGCCACAGGGCAGTATTCCAACATGATAACGACCCCAAACACACCTCCAAGACGACCACTGCCTTGCTAAAGGAGTTGAGGGCAAAGGTGGTGGACTGGCCAAGCATGTCTCCAGACCTAAACCCTATTGAGCATCTGTGGGGCATCCTCAAATGGAAGGTGGGAGAGCGCAAGGTCTCTAACATCCACCAGCTCTGTGATGTCGTCATGGAGAAGAGGACTTCAGTGGCAACCTGTGAAGCTCTGGTGAACTCCATGCCCTATAGGGTTAAGGCAGTGCTGGAAAATAATGGTGGCCACACAAAATATTGACACTTTGGGCCCAATTTGGATATTTACACTTAGGGGTGTACTCACTTTTGTTTCCAACGGTTTAGACATTAATAGCTGTGTGTTGAGTTATTTTGAGGGGACAGCAAATTTACACTGTTATACAGGCTGTACACTTCAGTGTTGTCACATGAAAATATATAATAAAATATTTACAAAAATGTAAGGGGTGTACTAACTTTTGTGGGATACTGTAGTATTATACTGCTATCATAATGGTGAAATAAAAAGACAACTAACAAAGGAAGACAGACCAACCATTATAGGTCTTTCCTTTAGATTAAGGTAAGCCATGATGTCAGTGACTACAGTTTTCTGAATCTACAAAATGCACTTGGAAACTGGAGGAAACTTTCCAAGGAAAAAGTCTATCAGATCCAAAGCCTCAACAGAATCAGAATACAAGTCAACAGCGTATGTGATAGATGGCTCATATGACAACAGCTTCACAGCTTAAAGGGACAGTACACTGTAAAATTGTTTTTATATTAATGTATTTTTAATGACTTGTTATACCAGCGGCAGAGTATAAAATGTATGAGAAATTGCATTTTCAGTTTTATTTTTGCATATGAAGTAGCTAGTTTTGTGCTTTTAAACACAGCCTATTACAATGGTTTGAGCTTCCAGCTAATATCAGATTTTATTATTTTATCACTTTTATTTACACACACTTGCTTCCTTATCTTACATATGTTTGTTAACCAAAACTCAATACCTAGAGAGAACCCTGGAAAATTAACATTTTATTACTTAAACGGACAGTAAAGTCATACTTAGACATTCATGATTTGGACAGAGCATACAATTTTAAACAACATTACCATTTACTTCTATTATTTAATTTGCTTTTTTCTCTTGTTATCCTTTGCTGAAAGGTTTATCTAGGTAAGCTCAGGCGCAGCAAAGAACCTAGGTTCTAGCTGCTGATTGGTGGCTGCATATATATACTGATTGTCATTGGCTCACCCATGTCTTTAGTTAGAAACTAGTAGTGCATTGCTGCCCCTTCAACAAATGATACCAAGAGAATGAAACAAATGTCATGATAGAAGTAAACTGGAGAGTTGTTTAAAGTTGTATGTTCTACCTAAATCACAAAAGAAAAAAATTGGGTTTTATGTCCCTTTAAACTATTGTGCACCCAACTGAGAGTGTAATTTATTCTGCTGTCTGGGTTTACTTAGGCTTATCAATAGCCTAGACTCCAGTATAGAAACTTTCTGTATAGGTGGGGATACCACGGGCTAAATCAGCTATTTCAAATGCTGAAATAGGGGTAAAGGAGCTACTTGTAAACAATTTAATACACTCCAGCAGGTAAAATGGATCATAGGGAACAATTTAAAGGGGGGAAGATTTTTGGGTAAACTGTCCCTTTAACACCAAATAAAGTAAGCAAGTCTCACTTTCATCTGTGAAGAGTAGACTTTGAGCTCAGGTTTTCCAGGTTTAGTGGCAGTAAAGATTCCATTGCTAAGAAGGCAAAATAAAGAAAAAAATGGCACTGCTAGTGGACTACTGAAGACTAGGAGATGACTCAAACTTTCAAACATGGAGGAGGGAGCATTATGGTCTGGGCTCTTTTGCGGGATCCAGAGTCTGCAATTTGCACAGAGTGAGTGGCATCCTAAACCAAAATAACTACTAGAGCATTTTGCAGTGCCATGCAATACCCTCTGGTACACAGCTAGTTAGTCAGTTGTTCATCCTACAAGATAATAACCCTCATGCAATACCCTCTGGTACACAGCTAGTTAGTCAGTGGTTCATCCTACAAGATAATAACCCTCATGCAATTACCCTCTGGTACACAGCAAGTTAGTCAGTGGTTCATCCTACAAGATAATGACCCTCATGCAATTACCCTCTGGTACACAGCTAGTTATTCAGTGGTTCATCCTACAAGATAATGACCCTCATGCAATTACCCTCTGGTACACAGCTAGTTATTCAGTGGTTCATCCTACAAGATAATGACCCTCATGCAATTACCCTCTGGTACACAGCTAGTTAGTCAGTGGTTCATCCTACAAGATAATAACCCTCATGCAATTACCCTCTGGTACACAGCTAGTTAGTCAGTGGTACATCCTACAAGATAATAACCCTCATGCAATTACCCTCTGGTACACAGTTAGTTAGTCAGTGGTTCATCCTACAAGATAATGACCCTCATGCAATTACCCTCTAATACACAGCTAGTTAGTCAGTGATTCATCCTACAAGATAATGACCCTCATGCAATTACCCTCTGGTACACAGCTAGGCAGTGGTTCATCCTACAAGATAATAACCCTCATGCAATTACCCTCCGGTACACAGCTAGTTAGTCAGTGGTTCATCCTACAAGATAATAACCCTCTGTCAGGGTGCCAGGAATCAGACTGAGACGAGAAGTGCAAAAATAATCACACCTTTATTAATAGCAAAAAATAATAAAAAGTCCACAAGTCAAATAACAAGCCAGGAGTCAAAACCAGAGCTGGTAGTCAGACGAGCTGAGTCAGGAGCCAAAGCGAATAGTCAGAAGAGCCGGAATCACGAACAAGGAAAACAGCAGAGTCAGGAACAAGTCAGTTATCAGGAACCAGGCAGCCAGGTAATACACAGGAACTCTCACAAACAGGTCTGAGACAACGCAAAGGCAAAGCATACTGAACAGAGGCCCTTTAAATAATAAGTGATGACATCACAATTATGAGACTGCATCCTGTCTCACATGGATGATGCACACCAGCCTGGCCATAAAAGGAAGTACAGGAAGTGAGCAGCATCCCCCACAATGCTCCATAGTCAGGAAGAGAGGTGAGTAAAATGGCTGCCAGCAGCACATGGCAAACACAACAGGGAAAAATCCCTGACAGTACCCTCCCCTCAACAACCCCTCCCCGCGGAAGGACAAAAGGCTTATTGGGGAAACAGGCATGGAAGGCACGGAGGAGGGTGGGAGCATGAACATCAGAGGAGGGAACCCAAGAACACTCCTCCGGACCGTAGCCCCTCCAGTGAACCAAATACTGTACACGGCCCCTGGACATACGAGAGTCAATAATGCTGCTAACCTCATACTCCTCATGGTTGTCAACAAAGATAGGACGGGGACGAGGCAACACAGTGGTAAACCGATTACAAACCAATGGTTTCAAGAGGGAGACATGAAAAACATTGGAGATGCGCATAGCAGGAGGAAGGTCAAGAGCGTAGGCCACAGGATTAAACCGTCGGAGTATTCGAAAAGGACCAACATAACGGGGAGCAAATTTATTGGAAGGCACATGAAGGTTCAAGTTGCGGGAGGACAGCCAAACTCTCTCACCAACCTGGTAGGAAGGTGCGGGCAGACGCCTACGATAAGCCTGGAACTTTTGGCGCTGCATAGAACGATGAAGACAATCCTGAATCTGCACCCACGTAGAACGGAGTTACCAGAGATGCTCCTCCAAAGCTGGAATACCCTGAGAAATGAATGAATCGGGCAACAAGGATGGTTGAAACCCATAATTCGCCATGAACGGGGAGGAAGCATTAATAGCACTATTACGAGCAAACTCTGCCCAAGGTAACAGTTCAGACCAATTATTGTGGTGATCTGAGACATAGCAATGGAGGAACTGTTCCACAGCTTGATTAGACCGTTCCGCAGCCCCATTGGATTGAGGGTTATATGCAGAGGAGAAGGAAAGCTGGATCCCCATTTGAGCACAAAAGGAACACCAAAATCTGGAGACAAACTGGCTACCCCGGTCCGACACTATCTCCTTGGGTAACCCATGTAAACGGAAGACCTCCCGTGCAAAAATTGAAGCAAGCTCCTGAGCGGTAGGCAGCTTCATCAAGGGAATGCAATGTGACATTTTAGAAAAACGGTCAACCACCATAAGGATAACAGTATTGCCATTGGAAACAGGGAGCTCGACAATGAAGTCCATGGAAAGATGTGTCCAAGGACACTCACCATTAGCAATAGGTTGAAGAAGACCCACAAGAAGACGTCAAGGAGTCTTATTCTGTGCACAAACTGAGCAGGAGGCAACATACGCAGCAACATCAGAATGAAGACCTGGCCACCAGAATTGTCGAGTGACAGACCAAATCATTTGGTTCTTGCCTGGGTGACCTGCGGCTTTAGGATAGTGGTAAGTGTGCAAAAGTTTAGTTTGGAGATTCTCAGGAATAAAACACTTACCACCAGGTTTCTCAGGAGGTGTATTGGTTTGTGCAGCCAGGATATCCTCCCCCAAGGGAGAAGTCAAATTAGTATGTATGGTAGCCAAAATATGGTCAGGAGGTATAACAGGAGTAGGTACAGACTCCTCCTTGGACAGAGGCGAAAATTGTCGAGAGAGGGCATCAGCCCTAACATTCTTACTACCAGGCAGGTAGGAGACCACATAATTAAACCGAGACAAAAATAGCGCCCATCTGGCCTGTCGGGGCGACAAACGTTTTGCTTCAGATAGATATGTTAAATTCTTGTGGTCAGTAAGAATGATCACTGGCACGCTAGTACCCTCGAGAAGATTCCTCCATTCCTTAAGTGCCAAAATTTCCCTGTCGCCAATTTCATAATTGCACTCCGCTGGAGACAATTTCTTAGAGAAGAAACCACACAGATGCAAGGAACCGTCAGGCGTGGGACGTTGAGACAAGAGGGCACCTACTCCAATCTCAGACACATCAACCTCAAGAACGAAAGGCAGGACAGGGTTAGGATGAGCCAGAACTGGAGCGGCAGCAAAGGCAGTCTTAAGACTATCAAAGGCCTTAATGGCAGTAGGTAACCAATGGAGTGGATCATTCTCTTTACGGGTCATATCTGTGATAGGTTTGACCAAGGAAGAAAAGTTTTTAATAAACTTTATATAGTAATTGGAGAACCCCAAAAAACGTTGAATAGACCGAAGACCAACTGGGCGAGGCAACTGCAGAACTGCAGATAACTTGTCAGGATCCAGTGAGAACCCTGCAACAGAGATAACATAACCTAGGAAGGTTACTTGAGTCTGATGGAACTCACATTTCTTGAGTTTACAAAACAGGCCGTTCTCACGTAGTCTGTGAAGAACACGTGTAACATCAGATCGATGAGCCTCAAGTGTGGATGAGTGTATGAGGATGTCGTCTAAGTACACCACAACACACTGTTGCAACATATCTCGTAGGACATCATTAATAAATTCCTGAAAAAGAGCAGGAGCATTACATAGGCCAAAGGGCATTACAAGATACTCCTAATGCCCGCTCCTGGTGTTAAATGCTGTTTTCCATTCGTGGCCCTCCTTAATTCTAACGAGATTGTACGCTCCTCTCAAATCAAGTTTAGTAAAGACTGTACCTCCCTTGAGGCGGTCAAAGAGTTCCGTAATAAGCGGAATAGGGTAAGCATTCTTAATGGTAAGACGATTAAGACCCCTATAATCGATACATGGTCTTAACTCGCCACCCTTTTTCTTCACAAAGAAGAAGCCAGCCCCTGCAGGAGAGCAGAATTTGCGGATGATCCCCCGCGACAGAGCATCGGCAACATACTCCTCCATAGCACAATTCTCTGCAACAGACAGAGGGTACACCCGGCCCTGAGGAGGAATGGCTCCGGGTTGCAGGTCTATGGCACTATCGTAAGACCGGTGAGGAGGCAACGTACCGGCACGCACCTTGTCAAACACGTCTAGAAATTCTCAGTACTCCTCTGGCAATTGAGATACCGAAGAAGTGCACAAGACTTTAACTGGTTTCCGAAGACAAGTGGAAATACATTGCGGGGACCACGACAAAATTTCGGACCTGCGCCAGTCGAGACTGGGATTGTGCTTTTGGAGCCAGAGATAACCCAGAACAACCGTAAAATGCGGAGAGTTTATCACCTGGAACTGAAGGATTTCAAAATGGAGAGCCCCATCAGCCATGGACAATGGAGCAGTTTCGTGAGTAACGAGTGCGGGCTGAAGGGGCCTGCCATCAATGGCCTCAATAGCAAGCGGTACGGACTGAGGCAAAACAGGAATGGAGTGCTTTGATACAAAAGCACTGTCATTGAAATAGCCCGCAGCACCGGAGTCAACAAGAGCCTGAGTGACTATGGAGGAGTCCACCCAGGAAAGGACAACCGTGACCAAAGGTTTCTCCTTAAGCGGTTCCGGGGACGAGGATAAACCACCCAAGGTCTGCCCCCGACAGGACCTTAGGTGTGAGCGTTTCCCGGCCGTGTAGGTCAAGACTTCAAAAGGTGACCCTGTAACCCACAATAAAGGCAGAGCCCCTCCCTCCTCCTAAAGGCCCTCTCCGCCGCGGAGAGACGCGTGAATCCCAGCTGAATCAGCTCAGCAGTACCTGGTGACTCGGGACCAGGAGGCATGGGAGGAGAGGGAGGCATGGGTGGGAATGAACACGTAGGAGCAACGGAACAGGAGGCTTCCGCAAGCGCTCCTTGAAAGAGGGCCTCTCTCTGAGTCTGATGTCAATTAGGATCAAAAAAGACACCAATGCCTCGAGATCCTCTGGTAAATCTCTGGCAGCAACTTCGTCTTTAATCGCATCAGAGAGCCCATGAAAAAAGGCGGCAACAAGGGCTTCATTGTTCCAACCTACTTCTGCGGCAAGCGTACGGAACTCAATGGCATACTGAGCAACAGATCTTGTACCTTGCTGAATGGACATGAGTCGTTTAGCAGCAGAGGAGGAGCAAGCCGGAACATCAAATACTCTTCGAAAGGATGCCAAAAATTGAAATCACACGTTTATTAGTCTCCCACAAGGGATTAGCCCAGGCAAGAGCTGTGTCAGAGAGTAACGAGATGAGAAATCCCACTTTAGCTCTGTCAGAGGGAAACGCCTGAGGTAACATCTCAAAGTAAATGCCCACCTGGTTCAAAAACCCTCTGCACTGAATAGGATCGCCTCCATATCACTGAGGTAGAGGTGCAAAACCGGACATGCTCCTGGTAGGCATAGGTGCAGCAGCGGAAACAGGAGCAGCCATAACTTGCGGAACACTTTGGTGTCAGGGTGCCAGGAATCAGACTGAAACGAGAAGTGCAAAAATAATCACACCTTTATTAATAGCAAAAAATAATAAAAAGTCCACAAGTCAAATAACAAGCCAGGAGTCAAAACCAGAGCTGGTAGTCAGGAGCCAAAGCAAATAGTCAGATGAGCCGGAATCAGGAACAAGGAAAACAGCAGAGTCAGGAACAAGCCAGGGATCAGGAACCAGGAAGGACGTCAGGCAGCCAGGTAATACACAGGAACTCTCACAAACAGGTCTGAGACAATGCAAAGGCAAAGCATACTGAACAGAGGCCCTTTAAATAATAAGGGATGACATCACAATTTTGAGACTGCATCCTGTCTCACATGGATGATGCACACCAGTCTTGCCATAAAAGGAAGTGCAGGAAGTGAGCAGCATCCCCCACAATGCACCATAGTCAGGAAGAGAGGTGAGTAAAATGGCTGCCAGCAGCACATGGCAAACACAACAGGGAAAAAACCCTGACACCCTCATGCAATAACCTCTAGTACACAGAAAGTTAGTCAGTGGTTCATTGTACAAGATAATGACCCAGAACATCTTCAGGCTATGTCAGAAATCCATTAGGAAAAAAAAAAAAAAAATTATATCATGGTATGACAAGCGCAGTCTCCAGACTTTAACCACATTGACCTGGTTTGAGATGAGCTGGACACAAGGCTGAAAGCAAAGCCACGTAAAAGTGCAATACATTTGTAGGAACTTCTGCAACATTGTTGAAAGGCACTTTAAAAACAATATTTAATTTCCATCGAAGAAAGTGTGTTCAGCTGTTATATCTGCGAAAGGTAGAGACTTTGATAAGTCAAAAATGTAGATTCAATTTTGTTAAACATAATGATTCCATTTATTTTTTATTTTTTATTATTTATTTGTTCTATGTTTTAATTTTAAAGGACACAGAGAGATTAAACTGCATACAAACTGAAAATAATATGATTTTCCAAAACTTTTTACCTGGAGTGTATATATATAAGTAAAAATATAAATGTGTGGTGGTGCACAAATAGCTCAACTTTCCATTGCTTTTAGACCGTGCTAGCTGTCCCAATTAATATACAAATGCAACTTAAAAATAAAGGATTGAACATATATCTAAGTCAATCAAAGCGGGACACTGGCTGCACCAAAAGTCTATCAAAAGCTTTAATTATCATGAGACTCAAACAGTTTTAACAGGCCGTCCACCCTCCACCCTATTCCTAAAACCGTGCAACTACAACCTAATGAATTACATAAACATATATACTAGTCTTAAAGCCTGTTCATACGGGCCATTTTTTGCAGTACAGTGGTCCCACCCCTTGCGCTCTCTCTCTCCCCCTTCTCTTTTGCTCTCTCTCTCCCCCTCTCTTTTGAGCTCTCTCTCCCCCTCTCTTTTGAGCTCTCTCTCTCCCCCCTCTCTTTTGCTCTCTCTCTCCCCCCTCTCTGTTGTGCTCTCTCTCTCTCCCCTCTCTTTTGCGCTCTCTCTCCCCCCTCTTTTGAGCTCTCTCTCCCCTCTCTTTTGAGCTCTCTCTCTCCCCTCTCTTTTGCGCTCTCTCTCTCCCCCTCTCTTTTGCACTCTCTCTCTCCCCCCTCTCTTTTGCGCTCTCTCTCTCCCCCCTCTCTTTTGCGCTCTCTCTCCCCCCTCTCTTTTGCACTCTCTCTCTCCCCCTCTCTTTTGCGCTCTCTCTCTCCCCCTCTCTTTTGTGCGCTCTCTCTCCCCCTCTCTTTTGCGCGCTCTCTCTCCCCCTCTCTTTTGCGTGCTCTCTCTCCCCCTCTCTTTTGTGCGCTCTCTCTCCCCTCTCTTTTGCGCTCTCTCTTCCCCTCTCTTTTGCGTTTTTTCTCTCCCCCTCTCTTTGGCACTCTCTCCCCCTCTCTTTTGCGCTCTCTCTCTCCCCCCTCTCTTTTGTGCTCTCTCTCCCCCTCTCTTTTGCGCTCTCTCTCTCCCCCTCTCTTTTGCGCTCTCTCTCTCCCCCTCTCTTTTGCACTCTCTCCCCCCCTCTCTCTCTCCCCTCTCTTTTGCGCTCTCTCCCCCCCCTCTCTTTTGCGCTCTCTCTCCCACCCATTCTTTTGCGCTCTCTCCCCCCCTCTCTTTTGCGCTCTCTCTCCCCCTCTCTTTTGCGCTCTCTCTTCACCCTCTCTTTTGCGCTCTCTCTCCCCCCACCTTTTGCGCTCTTACCCCCTCTCTTTTGCACTCTTTCCCCTCTCTTTTGCGCTCTCTCTCTCCCCCCTCATTTGCGCTCTCTCTCCCCCTCTTTTGCTCTCTCTCTCCCCCCTCTCTTTTGCGCTCTCTCCCCCCTCTCTTTTGCGGTCTCTCTCCCCCCTCTCTTTTGCGGTCTCTCTCCCTCTCTCTCTTTTGCTGTCTCTCTCCCCCCTCTCTTTTGCTGTCTCTCTCCCCCCTCTCTTTTGCTGTCTCTCTCCCCACTCTTTTTTGCTGTCTCTCTCCCCCTCTCTTTTGCTGTCTCTCTCCCCCTTTCTTTTGCGCTCTCTCTCTCCCCCCTCTCTTTTGCGCTCTCTCTCTCACCCTCTCTTTTGCTCTCTCTCTCTCCCCCTCTCTTTTGCGCTCTCTCTCTCCCCCATCTCTTTTGCGCTCTCTCCCCCATCTCTTTTGCGCTCTCTCTCTCCCCCATCTCTTTTGCACTCTCTCTCCCCTCTCTTTTGCGCTCTCTCTCCCCCTCTCTTTTGCGCTCTCTCTCCCCTCTTTTGCGCTCTCTCTCTCCCCCCTCTTTTGCGCTCTCTCTTCCCCCCTCTCTTTTGCGCTCGCTCTCTCTCCCCGCTCTTTTGCACTCTCTCTCCCCCTCTCTTTTGCGCTCTCTCTCCCCCCTTTCTTTTACGCTCTCTCTCCCCCTCTCTTTTGCGCTCTCTCTCACTACCCTCTCTTTTGCGCTCTCTCACCCCCTCTCTTTTGCGCTCTCTCTCCCCCTCTCTTTTGCGCTCTCTCTCCCCCCTCTTTTGAGCTCTCTCTCCCCTCTCTTTTGAGCTCTCTCTCTCCCCTCTCTTTTGCGCTCTCTCTCTCCCCCTCTCTTTTGCACTCTCTCTCTCCCCCCTCTCTTTTGCGCTCTCTCTCTCCCCCCTCTCTTTTGCGCTCTCTCTCCCCCCTCTCTTTTGCACTCTCTCTCTCCCCCTCTCTTTTGCGCTCTCTCTCTCCCCCTCTCTTTTGCGCGCTCTCTCTCCCCCTCTCTTTTGCGCGCTCTCTCTCCCCCTCTCTTTTGCGTGCTCTCTCTCCCCCTCTCTTTTGTGCGCTCTCTCTCCCCTCTCTTTTGCGCTCTCTCTTCCCCTCTCTTTTGCGTTTTTTCTCTCCCCCTCTCTTTGGCACTCTCTCCCCCTCTCTTTTGCGCTCTCTCTCTCCCCCCTCTCTTTTGTGCTCTCTCTCCCCCTCTCTTTTGCGCTCTCTCTCTCCCCCTCTCTTTTGCGCTCTCTCTCTCCCCCTCTCTTTTGCACTCTCTCCCCCCCTCTCTCTCTCCCCTCTCTTTTGCGCTCTCTCCCCCCCCTCTCTTTTGCGCTCTCTCTCCCACCCATTCTTTTGCGCTCTCTCCCCCCCTCTCTTTTGCGCTCTCTCTCCCCCTCTCTTTTGCGCTCTCTCTTCACCCTCTCTTTTGCGCTCTCTCTCCCCCCACCTTTTGCGCTCTTACCCCCTCTCTTTTGCACTCTTTCCCCTCTCTTTTGCGCTCTCTCTCTCCCCCCTCATTTGCGCTCTCTCTCCCCCTCTTTTGCTCTCTCTCTCCCCCCTCTCTTTTGCGCTCTCTCCCCCCTCTCTTTTGCGGTCTCTCTCCCCCCTCTCTTTTGCGGTTTCTCTCCCTCTATCTCTTTTGCTGTGTCTCTCCCCCCTCTCTTTTGCTGTCTCTCTCCCCCCTCTCTTTTGCTGTCTCTCTCCCCACTCTTTTTTGCTGTCTCTCTCCCCCTCTCTTTTGCTGTCTCTCTCCCCCTTTCTTTTGCGCTCTCTCTCTCCCCCCTCTCTTTTGCGCTCTCTCTCTCACCCTCTCTTTTGCTCTCTCTCTCTCCCCCTCTCTTTTGCGCTCTCTCTCTCCCCCATCTCTTTTGCGCTCTCTCCCCCATCTCTTTTGCGCTCTCTCTCTCCCCCATCTCTTTTGCACTCTCTCTCCCCTCTCTTTTGCGCTCTCTCTCCCCCTCTCTTTTGCGCTCTCTCTCCCCTCTTTTGCGCTCTCTCTCTCCCCCCTCTTTTGCGCTCTCTCTTCCCCCCTCTCTTTTGCGCTCGCTCTCTCTCCCCGCTCTTTTGCACTCTCTCTCCCCCTCTCTTTTGCGCTCTCTCTCCCCCCTTTCTTTTACGCTCTCTCTCCCCCTCTCTTTTGCGCTCTCTCTCACTACCCTCTCTTTTGCGCTCTCTCACCCCCTCTCTTTTGCGCTCTCTCTCCCCCTCTCTTTTGCGCTCTCTCTCCCCCCTCTCTTTTGCGTTCTCTCACCCCCCTCTCTTTTGCGATCTCTCACCCCCCTCTCTTTTGTGCTCTCTCTCCACCCCTCTCTTTTGCACTCTCTCCCCCCTCTCTTTTGCGCTCTCTCTCCCCCCTCTCTTTTGCGCTCTTCCCCCCTCTCTTTTGCGCTCTCTCTCTCCCCCCTCTTTTGCTCTCTCTCTTCCACCCTCTATTTTGCACTCTCTCTCCCCCCCTCTCTTTTGCGCTCTCTCCCCCTATCTTTTGCTGTCTCTCTCCCCCTCTCTCTTTTGCTGTCTCTCTCCCCCTCTCTCTTTTGCTGTCTCTATCCCCCTCTCTTTTGCTGTCTCTCCCCCCTCTTTTTTGCTGTCTCTCTAACCCCTCTCTTTTGCTGTCTCTCTCCCCCCTCTCTTTTGCTGTCTCTCTCCCCTTCTCTCTTTTGCTGTCTCTCTCCCCCCTGTCTTTTGCTGTCTATCTCCTCCTCTCTCTCCCCCCTCTCTATCTCTCTCCCCTCTCTATCCCTCTCCTCTCTCTCTCTCTCTCTCTCTCTCTATCTCTCTCCCATCTTCCATCTATCGCGCGACCGGCCACGCCCCCTTCATGGGCGACCACACCCCCTTCACAGCCATTCATGCCCAGCCACACCGGCCACGCCCCCCGATCGCGCCCACTTCTGCCGCAGATCATCAGCTAGGGCAGTGCTTTCCAAACTGTGTGTCGGGACACATTAGTGTGTCGGCTGCAGTGTGTAGGTGTGTCCCTGCTTCAGCACAAATTTTTTTAAATTTAATTTTTTTTTTTTTGTTTACGACTTTCTGCCTGCCTGCTACGCATATCACATGGTTGACACGTGATTGATACCTAGTGGGTCACAGATCATCTTTACCAATTGGCGAAGCTCAGTGGGAACTGAAACTAATCCCATTAGCGGCTTTGGCGGAACATTGGCTTCTGACTGCACGTGTAGTCTCCTTAATTGGCTCATGACTGCAAGTGTAGTCAGTGAGTGGGACAGCAGTGTGTTTGCAGCGTGGGCAGTAGTCAATCGGACTCACCGAGCTCTGAGGGCGGCAGCTTAAACGCTGAGCTTAAATCAGAAGTCAAAGTGGTTTTTTTTTGCAGCTAGCTCCCAGTAGTGCATTGCTGCTCCTGCTCTTGATATATGGATAGGAAGTGGAAGCTTAAAAATGCTTGATGATGAAATGTGAGTGTCTTTATCTAATATTCCACCAAATATTCAGAAACTGTGTTCATCCCATCAACCTCATACATCCCATTAAAATAGTAAGTAGCTATTGGTGTTATTAAACTTTTTTTTAATTCTTGCACATACATACTGGTACTTGTAAATGCATTTTTTTATTATTTAATTTAGGTATGTGCCCGTATCTCTGAAAACAAGTTAGTTTAACCTCCTGTTTGCTAGTACAACTGAATTACTGTGTCGCGAAATGATGTAGGTCTAAAAAGTGTGTCACCAACATGAAAAGTTTGGAAAGCTCTGAGCTAGGTACTCAAAGACCAGGTGTGTTTGTCCTCGTGCTGTCTCAACTGTGCATGACAGCTTTGGACAAACACACAGCCTTTTATTATATATATATATATATATATATATATATATATATATATATATATGTGTGTGTGTATATATATATATATATATATATATATATAGTCTCAAATAATTTTATGTGTTTTCAACTTTGGCTAAAACACTACAGATCACTGTTGCTGTAAACAACAGACAACGTAATCAACCTTAACCCCTTAATGACCGAGGACGTGCAGGGTACGTCCTCAAAAAAAAGGCAGTTAACGCCTGAGGACGTACCCTGCACGTCCTCGGTGTGGAAAGCAGCTGGAAGCGATCCTGCTTTCCGGTTATTGCAGTGATGCCTCGATACGGAGGCATCCTGCAATAACATTTTTAAGCCATCCGGTGCAGAGAGAGCCACTCTGTGGCCCTCTCTGCACCGGAGATCGGTGGCTTACTTAGTTGGTGGGTGGGAGCCGGACCGGGAGGCGGGTGGTGGGCAGGGATGCGAGGGGGCGCGCACTGACAAGCGCACATGCACGGGAGGGTAGGAAAATGAAAACAAACACTGAAATTAAATAAACAAATTAGAGAAAAAATACAATCAGTTAGGTGGTGGGGGTTGGTCTGTGGGGAGGGGGAAGCTACACTACAGAAAAAAACGGGCAAAATAATAAAAAAAAACATATTTTTTTGCAAACTTGGTACTTCAGACAGCTGCCAGTACCCAAGATGGCCCCAATTAAGGCAGAGGGGAGGCTTTGAGAGCGGTTTTGGGGGGGGATCAGGGAGGTTGGGGGCTAAGGGGGGGATCCTACACAGTAGCATATGTAAATATGCTAAAAAAATGTTTTATTATTTTTAAAAACCCTTTTATTTTAGTACTGGCAGACTTTCTGCCAGTACTTAAGATGGCGGGGACAATTGTGGGGTGGGGGAGGGAAGGGAGCTGTTTGGGAGGGATCAGGGGGTGGGATGTGTCAGGTGGGAGGCTGATCTCTACACTAAAGCTAAAATTAACCCTGCAAGCTCCCTACAAACTCCCTAATTAACCCATTCACTGCTAGCCATAATACACGTGTGAGGCGCAGCAGCATTTAGCGGCCTTCTAATTACCAGAAAGCAACGCCAAAGTCATATATGTCTGCTATTTCTGAACAAAGGGGATCCCAGAGAAGCTTTTACAACCATTTATGCCATAATTGCACACGCTGTTTGTAAATGATTTCAGTGAGAAACCTAAAATTTGTGAAAAATGTAACGTTTTTTTTAATTTGATCGCATTTGGCGGTGAAATGGTGGCATGAAATATACCAAAATGGGCCTAGATCAATACTTGGGGTCGTCTACTACACTAAAGCTAAAATTAACCCTACAAGCTCCCTAAAAGCTCCCTAATTAACCCCTTAACTGCTGGGCATAATACACGTGTGGTGCGCAGTGGCATTTAGTGGCCTTCTAATTACCAAAAAGCAACGCCAAAGCCATATATGCCTGCTATTTCTGAACAATGGGGATTCCAGAGAAGAATTTACAACCATTTATGCCATAATTGCACAAGCTGTTTGTAAATAATTTCAGTGAGAAACCGAAAGTTTGTGAAAAAATTTGTGAAAAAGTGAACAATTTTTTGTATTTGATCGCATTTGGCGGTGAAATGGTGGTATGAAATATACCAAAATTGGCCTAGATTAATACTTTGGGATGTCTACTAAAAAAAATATATATACATGTCAATGGCTATTCAGGGATTCCTGACAGATATCAGTGTTCCAATGTAACTAGCGCTAATTTTGAAAAAAATTGGTTTGGAAATAGCAAAGTGCTACTTGTATTTATTGCCCTATAACTTGCAAAAAAAGCAAAGAACATGTAAACATTGGGTATTTCTAAACTTAGGACAAAATTTAGAAACTATTTAGCATGGGTGTTTTTTGCTGGTTGTAGATATGTAACAGATTTTGGGGGTCAAAGTTAGAAAAAGTGTGTTTTTTTTCCATTTTTCCTCATATTTTATAAAACATTTTTATAGTAAATTATAAGATATGATGAAAATAATGGTATCTTTAGAAATTCCATTTAATGGCGAGAAAAACGGTATATAATATGTGTGGGTACAGTAAATGAGCAAGAGGAAAATTACAGCTAAACATAAACACTGCAAAAATGTAAAAATAGCCTTGGTCCCAAACGGACAGAAAATGGAAAAGTGCTGTGGTCATTAAGGGGTTAATCTTTTAAAGTGTTTAATAATCAAAATTTGTGTCCACTTCTTGACGTTTTTCTGTTATTATATATATTTTAACATTATTACATAAATTTTAAAGAAAAACTTTAACAGTAAATAAAAGGAAATCGGTTTTTGAAATGTAAACTATAATTTACCAGTAAACCAATTTAGGTTTATCCAGTGCCATAATATCTATATATCAAATATGTATTCAGACTCAGAGCAATAAGATATAAAATTCTTAAAATAGTATGATGTTCAAAGAGATGATATATTGATTTATAAAAAGGTAATAAAATATACTGTATAATTTAAAGATTATTTCAAATATCCTCTGTAAAGTAAAATGCAAGAAAACAGACAACTACAAAATTAATTCACTTCAGTTATACAACGCAGATAGCATCTTTATCTGTCCCTAAATACAACACTGCGGCACTAATGCTTGATAATGAGTCTCTTTTTCTTATAGAACCATAACAAATATGCGCAAAGTTAATGAATATTGCTTCCCTGGTATGTTCAAAATGTGCAATCCTTCAGAATGTGACAGGTGTAATAGACACAGATTCCAAAGTAGCTGCAAAACTAGGCCCCTAGAGAGACATTATAAACACGCTCAGTACATTTCATATACCTCATGTCTTGAGGAATAGTGATAACATGACATAACCGATCACACAGACATTTATTTATTTAGGCTCTTGTAGGCATATACCTACACTGTACAAATAAATTATGTAAAATGGGAAACTATTTGCATACAAATTGCACTTTTAATGCTGATTTGGTAACATTTGGTTCTAATTTTAACATGCTGTTAAAACTGGCTTGTGACATGGTGTTTCTGTATATAATAATGATCTTTGTCCTGAGAGAAAATATTCTGTCATTTATATGCAGATTGAATAATTATTCATGTCGCAGCTGGCAGTGTGGCGCAATTAGCGGAACCGGCTGGCTATAGCATATTATAAAGCATATTGGGTCTAAATATATTAACATCTGATTAGAGTTATTTGAAAGTGTAATTTAGAGAAGAATGAAATTGTAGAGGAAATAATGTGTGTGTTTGATGTTTCTTTTTTTTTCCGTAACATAATACAACCGTAAAGGGGCATGAAAACTTTGTAATACAAAATGTTTAATTGTGCATATTAAAGAATGTATAGTGCTATTTTTTTATATTATCGTCATTATATTTGAATTCACTGTCTAAAAATTGTGCTTGTCCTTCACACTTTAGAAGAGTGTTTCCCCAACTCCAGTCCTCAGGACCCTTAACAGGCCAGATATTCATTATATCTTAGAGCACAGGAGAAATAATCATCTGAAGGGTGAGAGCAGGTTAGTAACCATGGTTACTGATGATCAGCTGATTGTTTCACCTGTGCTCTAGTTAAGATATCATGAATATCTGGCCTGTTAAGGGTCCTGAGGACTGGGTTTGGGAAACACTACTTTAGAGAGTAAAACAAGTAAGTTCTGTAACTACAGATTTGTTAAAAATTCTGCAAATTGCCCTACATTCTAGACAGACAGCTTTGAACAGCTTACTCAAGCAGTACAAGAGACAACAATCAAGTGCAGTTTCTAATTAAACATGCCCAAGTAAGGGGGAAATAGCATATTAAATGCATAGGTGGGGTTACACTACCTACAGAAAAAAAAAAAATTCATAGGTACTGGTAGACGGCTGCCAGTACCTAAGATGGCGCCTAACAGTTAGAGGGGGGAGGTTTAGAGAGCTGTTTGGGGGGAGATCAGGGAGTTTGGGGGGTAAGAGTGGATCCCACACTGGAGAAATGTAATATATATATATATATATATATATATATATATATATATATATATATATATATATATATATAAACGCCTTATTTTGTCATCTGGCAGACTGTCAGTACCTAAGATGGGTTATCAGTGGGGGTGGGGTGGGGGAGGGAAGAGAGCTGTTTGGGAGGGATCAGGTAGGGATCAGGGGGTGGGAAGTGTCAGGTAGGAGGCTAATCTCTACACTAAAGCTAACATTAACCTGTTAAGATACCTAATTAACCCCTTCACTGCTGGGAATAATATAAGTGTGGTGCGCATCTGCAATTAGCGGCCTTCTACCGCAAAGCCATATATGTCTGCTGTTTCTGAACAAAGGGGATCCCAGAGAAACTTTTACAAACATTTGTGCCATAATTGCACAAGCAGTATGTAAATCATTTTTGTGAGAAACCTAAAGTTTGTGAAAAAAGTACCAATTATTTTTATTTGATGGCATTTGGCGGTGAAATGGTGGCATGAAATATACCAAAATGGGCCTAGATCAATACCTTGGGTTATCTACTTAATATATATATATATAGAGAGAGAGAGAGAGAGATTTGATAGGTGACAAAAAACAAAAAACAAGGCTCCATTTCTGTTTAAATGGAGTGATAGCAAAAATTCTATAAATGCTCTGGTATTTTGGGCAAGTTTTTGTCTGGAAGTCCCAGTAACGAAAGGGTTAAATAGTGTTTAAAGTGACTCAGGCCATTTATTTTGTAAATATGAAAAGGCAGAACTTAAACATGTTAAATCTTTTATTTATATAATTATTAAAGCCCTAATATGATCTGCATGCAGAATAGCTTTAAATTCCAACAAATCAAAAAAAAAGAAAACAACTCTCCTATGGTGTAATATCTTTCACAGAGAAAGATCCCAAAGAGATCTTGCAGACTTCTCAGTCAAGGTGTTTGAAGGATTAATCAAACGTGTGTTTTAAAGAAAGTAAGAGCATATTAAAATGCATTATGGAATAGTGGTTCACTATCCTGTACTAATAACGGCCTCAGATAAGTGCTGTTTCTTCATGTTACTAACATCATCTGTCTAAAAGTCTGGTGCAAGAAAAGGTAGTAATGCTTTCCACTTATCCACTTTTACTGTGACTGATATAATCTTCCCAAAAGAACTACAAATAACATCATTTATGTAAGAATTTACCTGATAAATTCATTTCTTTCATATTGGCAAGAGTCCATGAGCTAGTGACATATGGGATATACAATCCTACCAGGAGGGGCAAAGTTTCCCAAACCTTAAAATGCCTATAAATACACCCCTCACCACACCCACAATTCAGTTTAACGAATAGTCAAGCAGTGGGGTGATAAAGAAAGGAGTAGAAAGCATCAAAATTTGGAAATAATTGTGCTTTATACAAAAAATCATAACCACGATAAAAAGGGTGGGCCTCATGGACTCTTGCCAATATGAAAGAAATGAATTTATCAGGTAAATTCTTACATAAACTATGTTTTCTTTCATGTAATTGGCAAGAGTCCATGAGCTAGTGACATATGGGATATCAATACCCAAGATGTGGAGTTTTCCACTCAAGAGTCACTAGAGAGGGAGGGAATAAAATAAAAACAGCCATATTCCGCTGAAAAAATAATCCACAACCCAAAAAATAAGTTATTTTCACTTTTGAAAGAAAAAAACTTAAATCAAAAGCAGAAGAAACAAACTGAAACAACTGCCTGAAGAACTTTTCTACCAAAAACTGCTTCCGAAGAAGCAAATACATCAAAATGGTAGAATTTAGTAAATGTATGCAAAGAGGACCAAGTTGCTGCTTTGCAAATCTGATCAACTGAAGCTTCATTCTTAAAAGCCCACGAAGTGGAGATTGATCTAGTAGAATGAGCTGTAATTCTCTGAGGCGGGGTTTGACCCGACTCCAAATAAGCTTGATGAATCAAAAGTTTCAACCAAGAAGCCAAGGAAATAGCAGAAGCTTTCTGACCTTTCCTAGGACCAGAAAATAAAACAAATAAACTGGAAGTCTTCCTGAAATTTTTAGTAGCTTCCACATAATATTTCAAAGCTCTTATCACATCCAAAGAATGTAAGGACCTCTCCAAAGAATTCTTAGGATTAGGACACAAGGAAGGGACAACAATTTCTCTACTAATGTTGTTAGAATTCACAACCTTAGGTAAAAATTGAAAAGAAGTCCGCAAAACTGCCTTATCCTGAAGAAAAATCAGAAAAGGAGACTCACAAGAAAGAGCAGATAGCTCAGAAACTCTTCTAGCAGAAGAAATAGCCAAAAGGAACAACACTTTCCAGGAAAGTAGTTTAATGTCCAAAGAATGCATAGGCTCAAATGGAGGAGCCTGTAAAGCCTTCAGAACCAAATTAAGACTTCAAGGAGGAGAAATTGATTTAATTACAGGCTTAATACGAACTAAAGCCTGTACAAAACAGTGAATATCAGGAAGTATAGCAATCTTTCTGTGAAATAAAACAGAAAGAGCAGAGATTTGTCCTTTCAAGGAACTTGCAGACAAACCCTTATCCAAACCATCCTGAAGGAACTGTAAAATTCTAGGAATTGTAAAAGAATGCCAGGAGAATTTATGAGAAGAACACAATGAAATGTAAGTCTTCCAAACTCTATAATAAATCTTTCTAGAGACAGATTTACGAGCTTGTAACATAGTATTAATCACTGAGTCAGAGAAACCTCGATGACTTAGAACTAAGCATTCAATTTCCATACCTTCAAATTTAATGATTTGAGATCCTGATGGAAAAACGGACCTTGAGATAGTAGGTCCGGCCGTAACGGAAGTGGCCAAGGCGGGCAACTGGACATCCGAACCAGACCCGCATACCAAAACCTGTGTGGCTATGCTGGAGCCACCAGCAACACAAAAGACTGTTCCATGAAGATTTTGGAGATCACTCTTGGAAGGAGAACTAGAGGCGGGAAGATGTAAGCAGGTTGATAACACCAAGGAAGTGTCAGCGCATCCACTGCTTCCGCCTGAACATCCCTGGACCTGGACAGGTATCTGGGAAGTTTCTTGTTTAGGTGAGAGGCCATGAGATCTATCTCCAGAAGCCCCCACATCTGAACAATCTGAGAAAACACATCTGGATGGAGGGACCACTCCCCTGGATGTAAAGTCTGGCGGCTGAGATAATCCGCCTCCCAATTGTCTACGCCTGGGATATGCACCACAGAGATTAGACAGGAGCTGGATTCCGCCCAGGCAAGTATTCGAGATACTTCTTTCATAGCTTGGGGACTGTGAGTCCCACCCTGATGATTGACATAAGCCACAGTTGTGATATTGTCTGTCTGAAAACAAATGAACGGTTCTCTCTTTAGCAGAGGCCAGAACTGAAGAGCCCTGAGAATTGCACAGAGTTCTAAAATATTTATTGGTAATCTCGCCTCTTGAGATTTCCAAACCCCTTGTGCTGTCAGAGATCCCCAAACAGCTCCCCAACCTGAAAGACTCGCATCTGTTGTGATCACAGTCCAGGTTGGGCAAACAAAAGAAGCCCCTTGAACCAAACGATGGTGATCTATCCACCATGTCAGAGAGTGTCGTACATTGGGATTCAAGGATATTAATTGTGATATCTTTGTATAATCCCTGCACCATTCATTCAGAATACAAAGCTGTAGAGGTCTCATGTGAAAACGAGCAAAGGGGATTGCGTCCGATGCTGCAGTCATGAGACCTAAAACTTCCATGCACATAGCCACTGAAGGGAATGACTGAGACTGAAGGAGCCGGCATGCTGCGACCAATTTTAAACGTCTCTTGTCTGTTAGAGACAGAGTCATGGACACTGAATCTATCTGGAAGCCTAAAAAGGTGACCCTTGTCTGAGGAATCAAGAAACTTTTTGGTAAATTGATCCTCCAACCATGTTTCCGAAGAAACAACACTAGTAAATTTGTGTGAGATTCTGCAGTATGTAAAGACTGAGCTAGTACCAAGATATCATCCAAATAAGGAAACACTGCAATACCCTGTTCTCTGATTACAGATAGTAGGGCACCCAGAACCTTCGAAAAGATTCTTGGAGCTGTTGCTAGGCCAAATGGAAGAGCAACAAATTGGTAATGCTTGTCTAGAAAAGAGAATCTCAGAAACTGAAAGTGTTCTGGATGAATCGGAATATGAAGGTATGCATCCTGCAAGTCTATTGTGGACATATAATGTCCTTGCTGAACAAAAGGCAGAATAGTCCTTATAGTCACCATCTTGAAAGTTGGTACTCTTACATAACGATTCAAAATTTTCAGATCCAGAACTGGTCTGAACAAATTTTCTTTCTTTGGTACAATGAATAGGTTTGAATAAAACCCCAAACCTTGTTCCTGAGGAGGAACTGGCATGATTACCCCTGAAGACTCCAGGTCTGAAACACACTTCAGAAAAGCCTGAGCTTTTACTGGATTTACAGGGATGCGTGAAAGAAAAAAATCTTCTCACAGGAGGTCTTACTTTGAATCCTATTCGATACCCTTGAGAGACAATGCTCTGAATCCAATGATTTTGGACAGATTTCATCCAAAAATCCTTGAAAAACCTTAATGAGAAGTTTTAAAAGACCTTTTACGTTTATTAGAAGGTGGAAATGCAGACAAAGCCTTCATAATAGAATCAGAAACAAATTCTTTAAAATTTACAGGTATATCATGCACATTAGAAGTTGAAGGAACTGCAACTGGCAATGTACTATTACTGATAGAAACACTATCTGCATGTAAAAGTTTATCATGACAACTATTACAAATGACATTTGGTGGAATCATTTTTACAATTTTACAACAAATGCACTTAGCTTTGGTAGAACCAATGTCAGGCAGCAATGTTCCAGCAGAAACTTCAGAGGCAGGATCAGATTGGGACATCTTGCTCAATGTAAGAGAAAAAAACAACATATAAAGCAAAATTATCTATTTCCTTAAATGACAGTTTCAGGAATAGGTAAAAATGCAAAAGCATAGGCCTCTTGATAGAAAAGAAAAGCAGGAGGCAAACAACAATGAGGTATTGAAATAATGAAAATTTGGCGCCAAGTATGATTTACAACGTAACGTAAACTTTTTTGGCACCAAAAAAAATGTCCGGAAATGACACACTTGCGTCACTAATGACGCCGCCGTGTGAAAGGTCTCGGCATCACGTATGACGCCGGAAATGACGAAGTTGGGTCAAAAACGTATTTTTCCGCGCCAAAGTCTAACATTTGACGCACCCGCGGGCCTAACACCAGCAATTGCAAAAAGTAGTCAAATTGAAAAAAGACTAAAACCCCAGGTAAGAAATACATTTCTTAAAGTGTTTATATTCCCAAATATGAAACTGACAGTTTGCAGAAGGAAATACATGAACCTGACTCATGGCAAATATAAGTGCAATACATATATTTAGAACTTTATATAATTGCATAAAGTGCCAAACCATAGCTGAGAGTGTCTTAAGTAATGAAAACATACTTACCAAAAGACACCCATCCACATATAGCAGATAGCCAAACCAGTACTAAAACAGTTATTAGTAAAGGTAATGGTAAATTGAGAGTATATCGTCGATCTGAAAAGGGAGGTAGGAGATGAATCTCTACGACCGATAACAGAGAACCCATGAAAAAGACCCCCGTTAGAGAAATCATCGTATTCAATAGGTGATACTCCCTTCACGTCCCTCTGACATTCGCTGTACTCTGAGAGGAATCGGGCTTCAACAATGCTGAGAAGCGCATATCAACGTAGAAATCTTAGCACAAACTTACTTCACCACCTCTATAGGAGGCAAAGTTTGTAAAACTGAATTGTGGGTGTGGTGAGGGGTGTATTTATAGGCATTTTGAGGTTTGGGAAACTTTGCCCCTCCTGGTAGGATTGTAAATCCCATATGTCACTAGCTCATGGACTCTTGCCAATTACATGAAAGAAATAGACATGACCTTAGAGATAATCAGAACCTTAGCAGTGACTAATTGATCTATTGTAGACTTTAGAGAAAACTACAAACATAACTGACTCAAATAGCATTCTAATATTGAAACTATGGGCATTAGATGTGTACAGACAAAAGATTCATTTTTATCTGAAAGATTTGTTTCAGATTTTCCATAATGTTTACTTTGGGATTATTTAAGCATACGACCGTTCTGCTCATCAGAATATTCAGTAAAACAATTTGTTTACCGTTATTTCCAATGGAAAGTGAAAGAAAACTCATATAAACAAAAAAACTTACATTATGGAATGTCAACAATTCAAAGAACCAATCTTTCAGTGCTAACAAAACATATAAGGAAAACTAGAATACAACTAAATTACAAGCATTTAATTAATAATCATTATCTTTTTCCACCATCTTATTGTCACCCCTTTCTAACTTTTTTGCAATTTTTTTTTAATTATTGTTTTCCAACCAAAAGTCAATTACAATACAGTTTACAAAGTCTTCCATAGTATAAACAATAAAAAAAGAGTAATCAACTTAGAAATCAAAAGCATACACTTTAACATTGATTGGACTACTTTTTGACTATGCAAATAGAGAACACCATTCAAATATTTATCTCTCTATATCTTTTTCTCAATATTACCCTTTCATTATTATATCAATAAACACTTCTCCTTTAGTTTTTCCTCCAAAAAGTAATGAGAGTTGCAAAACGGGTATAATATTTACTTCTGAGCTTCTAATGATAAAATAAACCGCAATCTAACATTTACTTCTCACCCATTCACCTTTCCATGCCATCTTATTTTCTGCATTGGCCATTCATCCTCCCACACTCTGTGCTGCCATATTCTTAGCACTACATTTGTTTTAGCAGTGGGAAAGCTAGCATGGCACTAAACGTAAGTGCTAAGTTCCCACTCTTTCCCAACACACCTGCTCCATAACAAGTTTGTGGTCAGTACAGAGATCTGTTTACAAAAACGTGAAATTCCTTCAACATGACAAGAGTAGTATCTCTCAGAAGCCCCTTGAAAATGATTCTTTGGTGGAAGGAGGGAACTTCAGAGAGATGTACAATGGTGAGTGAGAACTGCAGCAACCACCATCTTGTGCGTTTCTGTTTCTTAACTTGTACTCCACATATTTTGAAAGATTATTTTTTGACTTCCAGACTGGACTCCAGCCTGACATTGTAATCATGAGCTCCTGCCTCTAGGACATCATTAGGTATGGCCAGAAATAAACAGAAAAAAACAAGACCAAGTAAAGAAAGAGATGTGCCAAACTCTTTTGGACACAGCAGTTGCTGTTTGCTAAGAATTTGGCATTGACTGACCACAACAGAGCAGAAATAGCAGGAGCAGGAGAGACAACTGCATTACTGAAGTAGGTCTCTAGATTATAGTACTTAAACCCCAACAATACACCTGAGATTTAGATGAATTAAAGAACCTTTTTTTGAAAATCATGTCCATTTGAGTTTCAGAACAATGTAATGGCTCAGTTTTTTACATTGACCCCCACTGCAATCTTGATAGGTTAGTCTGATATGGTGGGACAGGTTACTGAGACAGGATGAGGTAGGATCAACTGTGTTTGGGAGCTAGGTCAGCATTAAGGTTCCATTTGGATGCTAATATCTTTACTATTTTGGGGTTAGATCAGGTTAATAATCATGTTTAATAATCAGATGATTATTTCCCCTGTGCTCCAGTTCAGATATAGTGAAAATCTGACCAGTTAGAGAGGCCTGAGGACAGGTTTGAAAACCCCTGCTCTAGGAGAGGGAAATACCGGTAATACCATACGCTCATAGCTGCAGTTATAGCCTGCTCCTTGTTCATGTGAAAGTGATGAATGATGATCAAGACAATTTTTTGATCGATGTTCCTTGTTGCAAATATTTCTGAAGAAACAATAATTTAAAAAATATATATATTATGGTCACACACTATATTGTCTGCTGGAACAAAGATGCAGTGGGTACCTCTATGTGCGAAAAAGAATTTCCATCAAATAACTAATACGCTTGAAAAGGTTAAAGCAGACACAACAATTAATGATAATTAAATTGCAGATGTAATTGGCTTATTGGCGTTTCTTAAAAATGATAGATTACTTCTATTTTTCAGAAAGGTTTCTGGAAACAATTTTTCCTGCTGAAAATAACAGCTGTCTCATAAACTCAGTTGAGGAGATTTATTATTGGCTTTAAACTCCAGCTTGGAAAGCCTTTAAAATGTTAAAATGAATGGTGTTTACAAAAGAAATGGTCGAATAGACCACTACTGAGTTTGATATTGAGAAAGTAGAGAGACAAAATTTCTTATTGTAACTACTACCAGAGATGAGTAAGGAATACATTGTTAGAGAGCCCATTGGGATACATATAAAGTTGACCTTACAGAAAGTTTCAATTATATTTTCCAATCTCTCAATGTAGCATTATCAGCAAATAAAAGATTCACTGACAGTGATGAACTCTTGCCCAATAAATCTAATATGAATTTGAGCCAATTAAATAATTTAATCTAATACGGGTTTGAGGCAATTAAATATGTGGGGCTCCAAACATTAAAGGGCCACTAAACCCAAAATCTTTCTTTCATGATTCAGAGAGAACATACAAATTTAAACAACATTACAATTTACTTCTATTATTTATTTTGCTTCATTTTTTAGATATCCTTATTTGAAGAAAAAGCAATGCACATGGGTGAGCCAATCACATGAGGCTTCTATGTGCAGCAACCAATCAGCAGCTACTGAGCATATCTAGATATGCTTTTCAGCAAAGAATATCAAGAGAATAAAACAAATTAGATACTAAAAGTAAATTAGAAAGATGTTTAAAAATGCATTCTCTTTCTAAATCATGAAAGAAAAAATGTGGGTATAATGGCCCTTTAAGTTTCCAACAGAAGTAGAGTTATCAATCGTCAACACACTTCTCCATAATCAAATATTCAAGAAGGGCAATATGGTGACATTTAACAAAATATTTGAAAGGAGGTTTACCTTTGAGGGCACTTACAGTTTAGATCATATGCCTGAAGAAGTGCAATATGTGAATCTACCTTCTCTATTATAATCAGAATAATCACTCAAGAAAATAAATGTTTTATCAGCAAAAGGCAAATTAATTTTATTCAAATAGAAAGTAAAATCGAACAAACTTGGTCAATATTAAATAATAAATAAATAGCAGTTTGCTGCCATTGTTAAGTGATTTGATAATCTGCAAATCATTGTATTTAGCCAAAATATTGACTGGTTAAAACAAATCTAACACGCATATTTAAAATTAAAGTGTTATTCAAATTTATAAATGCTAATAAATGCTTTAAAAGGACAGTAAATGTAAAATAAAAGGAACATTACGGTCAATATTTAATTGCACATATATGAATTACATCTTTGAATATAAACATATTTGCAATATACATGTATTGGAAAAAATGCTTCTAGTAAAAGTTATCACTGTTTTAGTGTTAATATTTTTCTCTGCACGTGCATGCGAAGCATAGCTTTTATTAGAAGCATTTTTGCTAATAAGAAAAAAGATGCTCAGTTCACACTGTGAAGCAGTGATAGTGAAGTTCACAGAGGCGCCACATAAAAGGCTGATGATAATTCCAGCAATCCAATCACAGGGCAGATCTTCAAGGAGGTGAATAAAATCTGGATGACAAAGGAAGAGAAAAAGAAGGCACTCCAATGGCGTATGATCTCTGGAGTAAGACCCTTCCAACCACACTCAATGGCCCCAGAAGGAAATATATTCACAAATTTCAAGCACTTATCACAACGTGCAATATCAAGTGGTCTGGGAGATTGGGAGCTTCCCAGCTAGCTCACATCCGATATAGGTAATGTCCTGGATCCCCACAGTGTATTTTAAACACTATACAGGAATCCAATAAATGAATCAATATACTTCAAATCATAAAAGTATAAACAAAGTGATTTATTAAAAGTTCTCACAGCACATATAAAGGAAAGCTGAACGTGTTTCGCAAGATATCCTTGCTTCTTCAAGCAGCATAAATGGATATTGCCAATACACAAATATATAAATATATATATTATACACATAGCAAGTACAATTCAGAGATTCAGATTAGACACAGACTTACCACAATTTTATATATCAGCTGATAACAATCGTAATGACCCACCCTGAGATTAAACACGATATCTGGATAACACACCTAACACAAAATAACGATTATTTGAATCCACCAATAGTTTAAAACCGGAAGTGTAGGCTGCAACATATACTGCTCCGATCGCAAGTATACCCGTGACATCACCGGTCTCGTGAGATTTCGAGAGGCTAGATCACAACAAGCAGTTACCATGGTAATCTCTGTATCCAAGACAACCAGAAAAAAACATACCGCAGCATACTAACATCTTGAGCTCCGTACTCAATCAAATAAATAAATAATAGGTGGATCATAAATATACATGGTAAGGTAATTTCATACATATAAACAATACAATTCTTGGAGAAAAAAAAAGAAATACAATCGATGCAGCGATATGGCATATAAATTTAAACATGATAATAACTAAATCCAAAATTGTATTATATATAAAAAAACTCTAAACCAGCAATAAATAAAATACAAAATGTATAAATTAATACATACAATTGTATATATATATATATATATATATATATATATATATATATATATACATTTATACATAATTCATACAGGAAAAAATAAAACATAAAAGATAAAAAGAAAACATTCACTAAATTCTGTTAAAGGCTGCTAGGTCAATGTTATCATTAAGACCCTCTGGAGATAAAGATCTCAGTTTCCAAATCCAGAAGGTTTCCCTCTGTCTCAGCCTAATAAACCTATTGTACTGATTAGATGGAGGGATAAACTCTATAGGCCTAATTTTATAAATGCACTTTCTACCCTGGTGCTTACATACACAGTGTTTGAGGAATTTGTTTTTAATGTTCCTAAAATGTTTACCCCAACGTTTCCTGAAAGGTCTGCTGGTACGATCACAATACTGGAGCCCACAAACACAATCGACTAAGTAGACAACATAACAACTCTTGCAGTTCATTCTCAATTTGATGGGGAATATTTCACTAGTTACATTTGATTTAAATTCTGTACACTTATTCTCTAAAAAAGTACAAGTTCCACATCTGGGCTAACCACATTTAAAGATGCCCTTAGCAGTACCTGCAAATAGAATAGGATTAATCTTATTACACTTATTTACTTTGGTTGATACAACCTTACTCTGTGTCAGATAATTCTTCAGTAGGGGCCCTCTTAAATCCCCATATCGTTTTCTCCCCAATCAAATCTTTCAAGATCGGATCCATAGATAAAACAGGGCAATGTATATTTAATTTTTTTAACAATCCCTCTATAATTGCTATTGAATTTAGTAATAAATTTGGTAGAATTAGTTAACCTATTATGGCGATGTCGGGGGCGGCAGATTAAGCGTTAATAAATTTATATAGGTGGCGGCGACATTGGGGGTGGCAGATTAGGGGTTGATAAGTGTAATGTAGGTGGCTGTGATGTTAGGGGCAGCAGATTAGGGGTGTTTAGACTCGGGGTTTATGTTAGAGTGTTAGGTTTAAACATACATTTTTTTTCCCCATAGACATCAATAGGGCTGCGTTACAGAGTTTTTCATTCCGCGATCGCAGGTGTTAGGCTTTTTTTTTAGCTGGCTCTCCCCATTGATGTCTATGGGGAAATCGTGCACAAGCACGTCAAAACACTGCTTGTATTTGGGTGAAGCATGGAGCTCAACGCAACCATATCGCCCGCACAAGCCGTTTTTTGCAAACCTGTAATAATAGCGCTATGAAAGGCGAGCGGTGAAAAATACGTACAATTAGCGAGCCAGCCATAACGCAAAACTCGTAATCTGGCTGTCAGTTAGTTGTTCAGGTTAAAAAAAAAGTATTAATTAATTCACCCCTCTATTTTTATCTTTTATGTTTTATTTTTTCCTGTACGAATTGTGTGTATATATATATATATATATATATATATATATATATATATATATATATATAAAAGGAAAGAAAGGGTCCGGACAAAATGCTCAAAACAGAAACATCCACTTTATTGAGTCTAAAAAATCAAGAAGCGTATCGTAATATCAGTAATTGCAATGCCAAAAATGCAAAATATTCAATGTATTGAAGGTAGCTATGGCCAGATATTTTGGGATCTTAGGAGCACAGTGTGGGGCAGTGTATATATATATACACACACAATTTTTGTATGTATTCATTTATTCATTTTGTATTTTATTTACTGCTGGTTTCGAGTGTTTTTACATATAATACCATTTGGGATTTAGTTATTATCATGTTTAAATTTATATGCCATATCGCTGCATCAATTGTATTTCTTCTTTTTTTCTGAGAATTGTATTTGTTTATATGTATGAAATTACCTTACTATGTATATTTATGATCCACCTAGTATTTATTTATTTAATTGAGTCCGGAGCTCTAGAAGTTAGTACACTGCTGTATGTTTGTTCCGGTTGTCTTGGATACAGAGATTACCATGGTAACTGCTTGTTGTGATCCAGGCTCTCGAAATCTTGCGAGACCGGTGATGTCATGGGTATATTTGCGATCGGAGCAGTATATGTTTCAGCCTACACTTCAGGTTTTAAACTATTGGTGGATTCGTGTGTTATCCAGATATAGTGTTTAGGCTCAGGGTGGGTCATTACGATTGTTATCAGGTGATATATCTAATTGTGGTAAGTCTGTGTCAAATCTGAATCTCTGAATTGTACTTGCTATGTGTATATATATATATTTATATATTTGTGTATTGGCGATGTCCATTAATGCTTCTTGACGAAGCAAGGATATCTCGCGAAACGCATTTAGATTTCTTTTATATGTGCTGTGAGCACTTTGAATAAATCACTTTGTTTATACTTTTATGATTTGAAGTATATTGATTCATTTATTGGATTCCTGTATAGTGTTTAAAATACACTGTGTGGATCCATGACATTACCTATATCAGATGTGAGCTAGCTGGGAAGCTCCTAATCTCCCAGACCACTTGATATTGCACTTTGTGATAAGTGCTTGAAATTTGTGAATATATTTCCTTCTGGGGCCATTGAGTGTGGTTGGAGGGGTCTTACTTCAGAGATCATACGCCATTGGAGTGCCTTCTTTTTCTCTTCCTTTGTCATCCAGATTTTTGCTAATACATGTATATTACACAAATGCTTCTATTCAAAACTAAAATGCATCCATGTGGATTCAAATTTTGACTGGAATATCCCTAGAAAGCTTTCATGATTCAAGTACAGCACATATTTTTTAAAAAACATTCCAATTTACTGATGTCAAAATTGCTTCATTCTTTTGATATCCTTTGTTGAAAAGTAAACATTGGTAGTCTCATGGGGGTGCCCATGCTTTTAGTACTCTATGGCAGGAGTGTTTTGCAGCATTGTAGCATTGTTATATATTGTTGCAAACACTGCTGCCATATAGTACGACATGTAAGTCATGTAAAGTAAGACGTGCACACTTCTGAGATCCTCCTGAGACTAACTAGCTTTAGTCTTCAACTAAGGATGCCAAGAAAACAAGTTTGATAAAAAAGTAAATTGGAAAGTGGATTAAAATGACAAGTTCTAATTAAACACTTAAAGGGGTATGAAACACAAAAAGATTATTTTGTGATTCAGACAAAGCAAACAATTTAAAAGTTTCCATTTTACATCTATTATCAAATTTGCTTTGTTCCTTGATATTATTTGTTGAAGAGATATATAGGTAGGTGTTTGGAACATTATATGGCAGAAAATAATGCTACCATCTTGCAAAAATATAAAAATCTTGCAAAACTGTTGCCATATAGAGTCCCAGACACATGCACACTCCTGAGCTTATGTTCCTGGATTTTCAACAAAAGATATCAAGAGAACAAAGAAAATGAAATAATACAAGTTAATTAGAAAGTTGTTTAAAATTGTATGCTCTATCTGAATCATGAAAGAAGCATTTTCAGTTTTGTGTAACTTTAAGTTTGGCTGTACTGTCCCTTTAACTGTCCATTTTACTGTGTTCAGTTTTGTGACCTAAGAAATAACATTAAATGAAACATACAATTTATTCATCAGTTTTGTTTCTTTTTCCCAATTTTTGGTAGCCCCCTCCCCACACACATTTTATTTGGCTCCCATGAGATTTTGCTCTCTCTTCAGCCCTGCACACTGCAAGAATTTATAATATTGATTAGGTTAAAAAAAATACATAAATACATATTAGGCAACCATTATGAACACTGCATTAATTAGCTGTCACATTTCACCTTTACTTGGGTTATTATTATCAGTAATTTGTAGGGCGCCAACAGAGGCCGCAGCACTAGCTGAGTATCATTTGCTACTGTGAAGGTTTGTGAAACACCCCAGTAAAAATCCACTTAAATTGCCTACGATATTCCAGTAGCTCTTCTGCAATGCTTCCTCACAATAATTGTAAAAGATAAGAATACAAATATGTGTTAAGAGGGATATTATACCCATGAATATAACATCAGGCATGTGAATTATTTCTAATTAAACACATTACGGATATTTGTTTTACATGAAGTATATGTAAGAGTTGAATTTAAACGAACAGGAATATGTCTGCACATCTTGAGTAGTAATGTCGCGAACCTAAAAATTTCGGTTTGCGAACGGCGGACTCGAACTTCCGCAACTGTTCGCGAACCGGCGAACTGGGCGAACCGCCATTGACTTCAATATGCAGGCAAACTTTAAAACCAACAGGGACTCTTTCTGGCCACAATAGTGATGGAAAAGTTGTTTCAAGGGGACCTACACCTTGACTGTGGCATGCCGGAGGGGGATCCATGGCAAAACTCCCACGGAAAATTACATAGTTGATGCAGAGTCTGGTTTTAATCCATAAAGGGCATAAATCACCTAACATTCCTAAATTGTTTGGAATAACGTGCTTTAAAACATCAGGTATGATGTTGTATCGATCAGGTAGTGTAAGGGTTACGCCCGCTTCACAGTGACAGACCAAACTCCCCGTGTAACGCACCGCAAACAACTGCAAAGAGTCCATTTGCACAACCACGAGATAGATAGATTTGATAGATACATAGATTACATAGATCAATAGATGCAATATACATTTGATAGATACGATTGATAGTTAGATAGATTTGATAGATAAATAGATAGATTTGATAGATAGATATATAATTTCCCAGACAGAGAATTACAAGACGTGCGTGCCGGGACCCATGGTAAGGTTCCCAGAGGCAGTTGCGGCGCCAGGGGACGTGTATATGGCATGGATTTTAGGAACCGGGAGATGGAAAAAGATGCTTGGTCGGTCCTCCTACTTCAAATTTGGGGCACTGTGCGTGCAATCTACTGTGGCACCAGATATGAGTGGTGTGTTAAGTAGTACTATTCTGATCAGTTTAATACCTGTTACTCCCCCTATCGGGGGAGGTGTATATGGCATGGATTTTAGGAACCGGGAGATGGAAAAAGATGCTTGGTTGGTCCTCCTCCTTCAAATTTGGGGCAGTGCGCGTGCAATCTACTGTGGCACCAGATATGAGTGGTGTGTTAAGTAGTACTTTTCTGATCAGTTTAATACCTGTTACTCCCCCTATCGGGGGAGGTGTATATGGCATGGATTTTAGGAACCAGGAGATGGAAAAAGATGCATGGTCGGTCCTCCTACTTCAAATTTGGGGCACTGCGAGTGCAATCGTGGCCGGACTTTTAGCCAACGGCCATTTGGCCGATGGACATTTGGCCAAAACACAAGTGGCTGTCACAAAACAGTCCGGCCACGAGATAGATAGATTTGATAGATAAATACATAGATTACATAGATCAATAGATGCAATATACATTTGATAGATACGATTGATAGTTAGATAGATACAATTTGAGTATTGCTACATCGATTGAAAAAGAACCAAGAGGAGCGCTTCTGATCATTCATCACAGAAAGTCCACAATCATCACTGTTTGAGAAGTTTTGCCTTCACCTATCTGGCATATATCAACACTAGCGGCATTTATTTAACCGCAATCTGACCTTAAGCAGAATACAAGCAAAGGCCAGCTACATTCAGCGAAGATACGATCGGTCACTGACCGAAAGGAGTGAAAGTGGAAAACATCAAGCGGCACTAACCACCGCAGTGCATCTGTATCCAGCCAAGACAAGATCGGTCACTGACCGAAAGGAGAGAGGGAGGAGAACATCAAACGGCACTGAACACCACACGGTCTTCTCATCCAGGAAAAAGTCCCTAAGCAAGAGAACGGCAAAAGAGAGGTTTTTTTCTAGCGGCATATATTTAACCGCATAAAAACCCTAGACATCAAGATACAGCAACCTATGGAACCCCAGGCTGTAATGGAGAAATATTGCTCGGTCACTGACCGACAGGTAACACCACGGATAGCGGCATATATTTAACCTCAGAATTACGGATGAAACCAATAAAGGTAACTTTTATTTAGAGAACTTAACATACCTGGCCTAACCGCTCCGCACCTACGGTCAAAATTCTGGCTTATTATAAGACCGCATGAAGATTGGCGTAGAATTTAACTAACGCACATATAGGACAACTTGAAATATAGTATCAGCCATTTAGTGTATCCGAAAAGGTATCTGATTATACATATTATGTTTTTTGATACATTGAAGAATACTAGTACAATTTGTTAGGTATTTTTAGATTAAGCAAGGGTAATTACTCAACTCATATGTAATAACACATACCCAAAATACACAATAAGTTAAATTGTGATATCGTTACAGTGTTTTTATATCTGCACATTTTTTTTTACAAGTTTTTTATATGTTTTTATATATATATATATATATATTATTGGCCAAATTGTATTGACACCGGTGTCAATTTTTTATCTTGTACATTAAGTTTATCCACAATAAATATACTTATACTCATATCAAAACTGACAATACTGTGGTATTTTATAGAAGAAAAGGAATAATCTATTCAAGGGTATTGCACTATCCAACATAATATATTGCACCCATTTATATTAAGAATAAGTTCAACACGGGAAATAGCATTTTGCGCCACCTACTACTTTCACACCATGGCCGGACTTTTAGCCGACGGACATTTGTCCGACGGACATTTGGCCGAAACACAAGTGGCTGTCACAAAACAGTCCGGCCATGAGATAGATAGATTTAATAGATTGATATATAGATTACATAGATCAATAGATGCAATATACATTTGATAGATACGATTGATAGTTAGATAGATTTGATAGATAAATAGATAGATTTGATAGATATATAATTTCCCAGACAGAGAATTACAAGACGTGCTGTCTGGGACCCATGGTAAGGTTCCCAGAGACAGTTGCTGCGCCAGGGGAGGTGTATATGGCATGGATTTTAGGAACCGGGAGATGGAAAAAGATGCTTGGTCGGTCCTCTTACTTCAAATTTGGGGCACTGCGCGTGCAATCTACTGTGGCACCAGATATGAGTGGTGTGTTAAGTAGTACTATTCTGATCAGTTTAATACCTGTTACTCCCCCTATCGGCCGGAGGTGTATATGGCATGGATTTTAGGAATCGGGACATGGAAAAAGATGCTTGGTCGTTCCTCCTACTTCAAATTTGGGGCACTGCGTGTGCAATCATGGCCGGACTTTTAGCCGACGGACATTTGTCCGACGGACATTTGGCCGAAACACCAGTGGCTGTTACAAAACAGTCCGGCCACGAGATAGATAGATTTGATAGATAGATACATAGATTACATAGATCAATAGATGCAATATACATTTGATAGATACGATTGATTGATTGATTGATTGATAGTTAGATAGATTTGATAGATAAATAGATAGATTTGATAGATATATAATTTCCCAGACAGAGAATTACAAGATGTGCTGTCTGGGACCCATGGTAAGGTTCCCAGAGGCAGTTGCTGCGCCAGGGGAGGTGTATATGGCATGGATTTTAGGAACCGGGAGATGGAAAAAGATGCTTGGTCGGTCCTCCTACTTCAAATTTGGGTCACTGCATGTGCAATCTACTGTGGCACCAGATATGAGTGGTGTGTTAAGTAGTACTATTCTGATCAGTTTAATACCTGTTACTCCCCCTATCGGCGGAGGTGTATATGGCATGGATTTTAGGAATCGGGACATGGAAAAAGATGCTTGGTCGTTCCTCCTACTTCAAATTTGGGGCACTGCGTGTGCAATCATGGCCGGACTTTTAGCCGACGGACATTTGTCCGACGGACATTTGGCCGAAACACCAGTGGCTGTTACAAAACAGTCCGGCCATGAGATAGATAGATTTGATAGATAGATACATAGATTACATAGATCAATAGATGCAATATACATTTGATAGATGCGATTGATAGTTAGATAGATTTGATAGATAAATAGATTTGATAGATACATAGATAGATTTGATAGATATATAATTTCCCAGACAGAGAATTACAAGACGTGCTATCTGGGACCCATGGTAAGGTTCCCAGAGGCAGTTGCTGCGCCAGGGGACGTGTATATGGCATGGATTTTAGGAACCGGGAGATGGAAAAAGATGCTTGGTCGGTCCTCCTACTTCAAATTTGGGGCACTGCGCGTGCAATCGTGGCCGGACTTTTAGCCGACGGCCATTTGTCCAATGGACATTTGGCCGAAACATCAGTGGCTGTTACAAAACAGTCCGGCCACGAGATACATAGATTTGATAGATAGATACATAGATTACATAGATCAATAGATGCAATATACATTTGATAGATACGATTGATAGTTAGATAGATTTGATAGATAAATAGATAGATTTGATAGATATATAATTTCCCAGACAGAGAATTACAAGACGTGCTATCTGGGACCCATGGTAAGGTTCCCAGAGGCAGTTGCTGCGCCAGGGGACGTGTATATGGCATGGATTTTAGGAACCGGGAGATGGAAAAAGATGCTTGGTCGGTCCTCCTACTTCAAATTTGGGGCACTGCGCGTGCAATCGTGGCCGGACTTTTAGCCGACGGCCATTTGTCCGACGGACATTTGGCGAAACACCAGTGGCTGTCACAAAACAGTCCGGCCACGAGATAGATAGATTTGATAGATAGATACATAGATTACATAGATCAATAGATGCAATATACATTTGATAGATACGATTGATAGTTAGATAGATTTGATAGATAAATAGATAGATTTGATAGATAGATAATTTCCCAGACAGAGAATTACAAGACGTGCTATCTGGGACCCATGGTAAGGTTACTTCCTTTTGCACAATCGAGTACAGGTTGGGGATTGCCTTTTGTGCAAAGAAATTTCGGCCGGGTACCTTCCACTGCGGTGTCCCCTATCAGGGGATGTGTATATGGCATGGATTTTAGGAACTGGGAGATGGAAAAAGATGCTTGGTCGGTCCTCCTACTTCAAATTTGGGGCACTGCGCGTGCAATCTAATGTGCCACCAGATAGGAGTGGTGTGTTAAGTAGTACTCTTCCTATCAGTTTAATCCTGTTAAGTGTCTTTTTTTTGTTTTGTTTTTGAAGCCACAGTGCAGCAGCAGAGGCCAGAAAAATTTGACATGTACACATGCCAGAAAAATTGATGTTTGTTTCCCAGGCACAAAGTGCCCTAAAACATTGCGGCTTGAACCCTAGTTGGTGGAGGATAAGTCACACAAGTCATCCGGCATTTGAAGATAAAATACAGCAGCGTGTGGACCATTTTTAGCCCAAGGCAGCTCATGTCATCAGGCCTTTTTTACTCGAATGTATTGCCCAATGTCAGTCCCTTCGGGATCCATCCCTCATTCATCTTAAAAAGGTGAGGTAATCTAGACTTTTTTGACCTAGGCGACTTCTCTTCTCAGTGACAATACCTCCTGCTGCACTGAAGGTCCTTTCTGACAGGACACTTGAAGCAGGGCAGGCCAGAAGTTCTATGGCAAATTGGGATAGCTCAGGCCACAGGTCAAGCCTGCACACCCAGTAGTCAAGGGGTTCATCGCTCCAAAGAGTGTTGAGATATGCAGTTAAGGCGAGGTAGTCTGCTACCTGTCGGTCGAGTCGTTCTCTGAGGGTGGACCCCGAAGGGCTGTGGCTATGCATAGGAGTTAAAAAGCTCCGCATGTCCTCCATCAACAACACGTCTGTAAAGCATCCTGTCCTTGCCGGCGTGGTCGTGGGAGTCGGAGGATTACTTTCAGCTCTTCCCCTGTTAGATTCACGTTGTGCTGTGACATAACCCTTAAACACTGTGTAAAGCATACTTTTTAATTTATTTTGGAAATGCTGCATCCTTTCCGACTTGTTGTAATTCGGTAACATTTTGGGCACTTTATGCTTATACCGGGGGTCTAGTAGCGTGGACACCCAGTACAGTTCGTTCTCCTTCAGCTTTTTTATACGAGGGTCCCTCAACAGGCACGACAGCATGAAAGACCCCATTTGCACAAGGTTGGATGCCGAGCTAGTCATGTCCCATTCCACGTCCTCAGTGATGTCACTGAAGGTATCTTCTTCCCCCCAGCCACGTAAAACACCACGGGTACCAAATAGGTGACAACAAGCACCCTGGGATGCCTGTTGTGGTTGGTCTTCCTCCTCCTCCTCAAAGCCACATTCCTCCTCTGACTCCTCTTCCTCACAATCCTCTTCCAGCATTGCCGCTGGTCCAGCAAGCGATGCTGATAAGGCAGTTTCTGGTGGTGATGGTGACCACAACTCTTCCTCTTCACGCTCATCTACGGCTTGATCCAGCACTCTTCGCAGGGCACGCTCCAGGAAGAAAACAAATGGTATGATGTGGCAAAAAAATTCCCAGCTCCGCAGAGGTTGTCCTAGTACCCCAGTCATACAAATACTCGTTAACAGCTTTTTCTTGTTGGAGCAGGCGGTCGAACATTAGGAGTGTTGAATTCCAACGTGTCGGGCTGTCGCAAATCAAGCGCCTCACTGGCATGTTGTTTCGCCGCTGGATATCGGAAAAGTGCGCCATGGCCGTGTAAGAACGCCTCAAATGGAACACACCTTCCTGGCCAGCTTCAGGACATCCTGTAAGCCTGGGTACTTATGCACAAAGCATTGTATGATCAGATTAAACACATGTGCCATGCACGGCACATGTGTCAACTTTCCCAATTTCAATGCCGCCACCAAATTACTTCCGTTGTCAGAAACCACTTTGCCGATCTCCAGTTGGTGCCACTGATCCACCTGTGCCTTTAGGGCGGACAGGAGTGCTGGTCCGTTGTGACTCTCTGCTTTCAGGCAAGTCAACCCCAAGACGGCGTGACACTGCCGTATCCGGGATGTGGAATAGTACCTGTGAAGCTGGGGGGGTGCCGTTGATGTGGAGCAAGATGCAGCAGCAGAAGATGCTGGACCAGGAGGCTGAAGATGCTGGACCAGGAGGAGGATGGCGGCTTTGAGTTTGTGTGCTGCTTCTACTCATGTGTTGATCCCATAGGCGTTTGTGATGTGCGACCATGTGCCTTCGCAAAGCAGTTGTACCTAGGTGGGTGTTGGACTTCCCACGACTCAGTTTCTTTTGGCACAGGTTGCAAATGGCATCGCTGTTGTCAGAGGCAGACACACACAAAAAATGCCACACTGCTGAGCTCTGCGATGACGGCATTCTGGTGGTGGCAACAGCATGCGTTGATTGGCGTGCTGTCTGGCTGACCCCGGGTGCCGATGCATGCTGTCTGACTGTGCCACTAGCTCCTTTCGATGACCTCCCCCTGCTTCCAACTCGTCTCCTCCTCCTCTCTGACTTCCCATCTGAACTTTCCCCCTGTTCTTCTTCTCTTCTAGCGGGCACCCACGTGATATCCACGGACGCATCGTCATCATCAACTGCTTCACTTGTATCTGACAAATCAACAAAGGAAGCAGCAGCGGGTACAACATTATCATCATCACACCGTACGTCCATGTCTGTAATGCTGCCTGACTGAGACATATCACTGTTATCTTTATCCTCTGTCAATGATGGTTGTGCATCACTCATTTCTTCCAACTGATGTGTAAAAAACTCCTCTGCAACATCAAGTGAAGCGGCTGTGCTGCTAGTGGTGGTGGTGGCGGCAGGCGGGCGACTGGTGGTAACTTGAGAGGTGCCCGAAGATAAGCTGGAGGAGGATGGTGCGTCAAGGTTCGGAGCGGAAGCTATAGAAGATTGGGTGTCCTGTGTTAAAAAGTCAACTATGTCCTCCTCAGAACTTTTCGAGTTCATGGGACGTGGCCTCTGAACACTGGGCATTATTCTACAGCCAAAGGGAATCACAGCACCATGACCACGACGGCACCTGCGGTGTGGCCTGCCTCTGCCTGTCATTTTTTTTAAAATGTACACTTACACTACTATTAAACAAGATATGAGTGGTGGCACTGGGCAAGTGGGCATAGTATACGCTGTAAGCCTGACACAAAAAAGCAGACTGATGTTTCACAGTCCAAAAAGTTTTTATTTTTTTAAATGTACACTTACACTACTATTAAACAAGATATGAGTGGTGGCACTGGGAAAGTGGGCACAGTATATGCTGTGAGCCTGTCACACATGCTGGCAGGCAGGCAACTGCTATTAGATTACACTAGCAGACTGATGTTTCACAGTCAAAAAAGTTTTTTTTTTTTTAAATTTACAATACTGTTACAACAGATATGAGAGGTGGCACTTAGCAAGTGGGCCTGGCACACACGCTGGCAGGCAACTGCAATTAGATTACACTAGCAGACTGATGTTTCACAGTCAAAAAAGTTTTTTTTTTACAACATTTACACTACTGTTACAACAGATATGAGTGGTGTCACTAGTTGGCAAGTGGGCCTGGCACACACGCTGGCAGGCAGGCAACTGCAATTAGATTACACTAGCAGACTGATGTTTCACAGTCAAAAAAGTTTTTTTTTTACAAAATTTACACTACTGTTACAACAGATATGAGTGGTAGCACTAGTTGGCAAGTGGGCCTGGCACACACGCTGGCAGGAAGGCAACTGCAATTAGATTACACTAGCAGATTGATGTTTCACAGTCATAAAAGTTTTTTTTTAAAAGATTTACAATACTGTTACAACAGATATGAGTGGTGGCACTAGTTGGCAAGTGGGCCTGGCACACACGCTGGCAGGCAGGCAGGCAACTGCTATTAGATTACACTAGCAGACTGATGTTTCACAGTCAAAAAAGGTTTTTTTTTTTTTTTTTAAATTTACACTACTGTTACAACAGATATGAGTGGTGGTGGCACTAGTTGGCAAGTGAGCCTGGCACACACACTGGCAGGCAGGCAACTGCAATTAGATTACACTAGCAGACTGATGTTCCTAGCATCCCTATGCTCCCTCACTCGATCTTTCAAGTCTCGTTTCATTTTTCCTATGTAATACATGGGACATGAACAGTGCAGAAGGTAAATGACCCCTGTCATGTTACAGGTAATCCATTGTTTAATGCTGTATTGTTTACTTGTGTTTGTTTCAAATTTACAGTTTTTTTTGTATAAACCTACAATTTATGCAGTGTCCACACGGGCTGCACCCATGCCATTTCCCTTGAGTACTGAGCCATGTTTGTGTAGGGGTCCTCCTCTTATACTCACTTTGCCCTAGTCTATCTTTAAGGCTTGTAGCCCTACGTGCAGTTAGAAGAGGATAGTCACCCACATACTCCCTCAACTCAGCATCAATTGTCAAATTGTGCCAATATTTTTTCATTATACACCTCAGTTGGTCCCAGTGTGAATTAAATTTTGTAATTAACTGTACTTTACCTGTCGTTTTTTCTTTATTGTGCCTATAGAGCAATTCACTTCTTGTGCTTCTCCTAGCTTTAACCCACTCTCTCTTAATTTGTCTTTTTGAGTATCCTCTATCTAAGAACCTGCGAGACATATCTTTGGCCTGTTCCTCAATCTTCTGTGTCGGTACAGTTCCTCCTCAAGCGTAGGAACTGTCCAACAGGGATCCCTGTCTTGAGACTAACAGGATGGTGACTACTAGCAGGCAAGAGACTGTTTGTAGATTTACGATGTACCTTGGTATGCAAACGATTACCATCTTTCTTAATGGATAAATCAAGAAATGTAGCCTTCTCTTTACTAATCTCACTAGTGAGAAAGATTTTATATCCATTATCAGTATTCAATATGTTTAGGAATTTTTCTAGTAATTCTTTACTGCCTTTCCAGAGAAGGAGGATATCATCCACATAACACCGCCAGAGTGTCACATGTGCCTCCACCAGGGTTTCAAAGCTCGAGAAAATGTCTTGTGCTTCCCACAATCCGAGATGTAAACAGACATAGGTGGGGGCACATGTGGCACCCATGGCAGTACCCTAGAGTTGTCTAAAATATCTCCCATCAAACTGAAAGATATTATTGTGCAAAATCAGCTGTAATAAAGAGATGACAAAATCAGTATGTGCCTGATATTCATGTCCTCTTTGTTCTAGAACAAATCTAACAGGCCTAATCCCAACTGTGTGGGGGATTGACGAGTATAAAGATTCTATTTCAAGAGTAACCAACCAAGTATCATCATCTATCTCAATACCATCTAATTTTCTCAGGACATCCGAGGTATCTTGGACATAGGAGGGCAATGAACTAAGAAAGGGTTGCATAAAGAAATCTATATATCTACTTGCCCCTTCCATTGCCCCCCCCCCCTATGCCCGAGATTATTGGCCTGCCCGAAGGCTTAGTCATACTCTTATGGAGTTTAGGGATACAATAAAAAGTGGGTACTGTGGGGAAGCTCTTGAACATGAATGCATGTTATCTCCTTGTTATCAGTCCTTGTCTCAATGCATCATTGAGTATAAACAATAGTTCATTGCAAGATGTGTCAAAGGCAGATCTGTTAGTTACCTCATACTGTGCTGTATTAAGTAACTGCCTATGAACGTCAGCTAGATAATCACTGTCGTTCATGATGACAAGATTGCCACCCTTGTCAGAGGATTTAAAAATTAAATCATTTTGATTAAGCAACTCAAAAAGAGAATTGCGTTCACTTCGACTTAAATTGTCATTTACTACCCCACAAAGTTGTAGCTCCCCAATCTCTCTTTTTACGCATCTCACAAAACTCTGTATATCTGGTGCAGATGAGAGAGGGGGCATATATTTTGATGGTGGCTTAAACTTAGACATCTTAGGGTGATGTGGGCCACTAGGGTCCTCATCTTGATCCTCTGATAGTGACTTAGCCCAAGAAGTTTTGTCTGTTCCTGTGTCTGTCCTTGTGGAAAAGGAATTTCGCCACTGGATTTCATCTATAGCAAGGAGATCAGCTGTTCATAATTGCTGTGTTTGCTGCAGTTCAGTTCAGCTCAATATTGGGTTGTTTGTATTCAGTTGGAGATTCGCAACAAAAGGCTACACGGGATAAATACAGCTAGATGTGGTGAGGCTTCCATACACAGCTTGCTATCTTTTCCTGTGAGTGAGTTTATACATTTGCAGTGGGCTGCTACGGTCCTCAAGGACATTGCTGGAGCATGTACTATAAAATAAGTGCTCCACATGGACTGTTCACATTATATATGCCATCAGCATTATATGTTAGTTTGCTACATTGTGTATTTTCTCTTATGCATACAAAAGGTATATTTTTGTGAGCATGTTTTTTCACTTATGTGCTCACTATACTTTTATGCTTGATTAGTTTGCACCTCCCCAGGCCTGGTAATACTTGTTATAAGTTTGTATATAAATGTGTGTTTGTTTGGTGTTCTTTTTAACACTTTGACTTAATCAGGTATTAAGGTGTCGTGGACACCTGGGGAAAGAGTCTAATAAACCACTTTTTCTTTATGGTACTTGAGTGATGCCTTGTCATTCTTTAATAACCGTATACATACAGGTTGTTGCTTTCTTTTTATTTGGTTAACATTGAGACTTCATGACTGCTAGCATCCCTTTAAAGTAGTAGAGTGCACACAACTATAAATATTTTTTGACTTTTTTTAATACTTTAATAGGTTTATTGCATTGTGGGCTATGGCGGTTTAGGGGTTAATACTTTAATAGGTTTATTGCGTTGTAGGTTAATGGTGGATTAAGGGTTAATAGTTTTATAGGTAGTTTGCGATGTTGTGGTTGGAGGATTTAGGGGTTAATAATTTAGTTATTACTTGTGGTGTGGGTTTGATGGCGGATATAGGGGTTAATACACTTTATTAGTTATTGCGGTGGGGGAATGCAGTTAACAGGTAGATAGACATTGCGCAAGCGTTAGGTGTTAGCTTATATTTGCAGGCATTTTCTGGGGAGTTACGGTGCTCCCATACTCAGCACAAGGCTTGCTACGGCTGCCTTTTATGGCGAGGTAAAAATGGAGTAAGATTTCTCCATTTTTGCCACGTAAGTCTTTGCACTGGATTTTGGATACCGATTTACAATGCGGTCCCATGTTAGCCTATGGGAGTAAAAATTGCGTGCAACGGGTGAAATATACGTGCCGAATTAATATGCGGCGCTGTATATAGGATACCAAACCCTCGCAAAAACCGGCGTCGCCGGTTTTTGTAGGCGAAGCCGCATATGTAATAGATCCTCTTATTGGTTGACAGGGGCACACTTTCACAAGAATACAAAAGAGAAATTGTTTATTTTTTAGCACAGAATTTTTAATTTAAAATAAAAAAAGCTTAAAAATTTTTTTTCAAATCGACAAAGAAAAAAATTGTGACATGTAACTCAATTGTAAAATAGCTCAAACAACTTCTAAGTCTTCTAGGGTATAATGTATTTTATATATTGCTTACAGTATTTGTAGCAAGTGTTGCCAAGAACATTAAACATTAAATACTGGAATTATAGGGTTATAAATAAGGAATTTAAGTAAGCATTTTATTGTTAGATATTTAAATGCATTTTTTTGTAGAATCATATAGTTTATAAATGAATAAGTGCTATGTGCTTTTGTAGGAACTTTACAGATACATTTTTTTCGATAATAATGATCATTTTGGTCCATATGTTTAATGCTGACATGCTCGCTCAGGCAATATGTAGATGAGGAATGCTAGTTCAATTCTAACCCTATACATGTCAGTTTGCTTTGTGACTAATGTGCAGTATGTATTTATAGCCTTATGGTACCTAAAACAATACTAAAAGCTTAATAGAACAGAGAACACAGTATGAAAGACATGTACAATATATGCATTAGCTAAGTAGAGTCACTGTGGCATAGCCTCTATTTGATTCACCCCCTCCCTGCTCACCTCTGCTGATAAATATCACAACTCCATCCCCCTGTGGTGCCACAACTCATTAGACTGATGACTAAAAGGCTTACAGCTGATTTATGTGCTAGCAATAAAATACAATACACATCTTCTAATGTTCTGAACATGCATTCTATGTGGGATATTTTTGGCAAGGACATTTGAACCAACATTCAGATAGTTGAGCTAAAAGAGACCCCCAAGGTGAACGAAAGATGAAAAGCCCCAATTAATGCAAATCACATTATTTCCCTGGCTCAGAGTTTTAAACCGGTAGAATGTTGACAGCTGCCAGGGTGGTAAATGAAGCAATTTAATAAGTGCCACATCAAAAAGCTACCAAGTAAGAAGAATTGAAAATTAAATCACTCCCCTTTTTTGGTGTGCTCATTTGTCATCTGAATGAACATCACATAGTGAAATATCGAGCTATCAAAATTGACCACTGGCTTTAATGACAAGATTAACTGCATTGATGTTTAATTGATGCCTAAACAGATTTCTGATACATATAACTGTAATGGTGTAATTTGCTTTTGTACTGGCACTGAGAAATAGGCTGTGCCCAGTCCTCCACCCCTAACACTTTTATCTGAAATGTGTTTCATATATTTCTTTCAGCTGAAGGCTGGTGGCACATGGTGGGTTTAGGCACCCCCTAATAGACAGCCATGTATCATCAATTTATATTGCAATTAATAAACAAAAACTTTTAACCCTTCTAAAAAAATAATGTTATCACCCATCAATATTGCAGTAAAGCTGCAGTACTGAATCAGTTATAAGTTTGGACTCTGAAACACTACAAGAAACATACTCTAGACAGAATACTGCAGGTTTACTGCTATATTTGTAGAGGTTGTACTGGTTGTGGTCCTGGAGGTTGCTGAAAAGTAACAAATGAATAAGGGACCAGCACATATATCAAGGCAAGTCCAGACTTACAGGTATTGACCAGTAGGACACAAGTATATTGATATTGACCAGGTGGATACACAGCATCCTCTTACATAAAAATCATGTATGATTAACTAGTGTAAATTACATGACATGCAATAATTTGTCTAATAAATAAAGACCATTAGAAATGCGGTAGCATCTTTAATTAGACATACCTGCAAAATGACTTTTTCACATTTAGTGACATTCGGCAGTACTAGCATTCAGCAAGCACTATCAAATATTATTCTGTTTTGAAGAATCAAAAATGTAGAAGTACAAAAAATATTTAAATTATATGTGAGGTGAAAAGGACCTGGATATTATAAAATTAATTCTTTTCTATGGAAAAATAATCATCTTTATATATTTTTAAATTAGATGTAACTTTTTTCATTTGATAAATGTTTTTTTTTTTTTTTTTAAATCAGCTTTATTTGTATATAAAAACATTACAAATTCGGAGACGCAGCTCCTTCTTTATGGATACATGCTGATTCATTTTTAACTGTGATAACTTATAAAACCTGTTACACAAACCAAAATATGCACATTACTAGATTTAGTGTCAGCATATTTTATAAATGTTTTTAATGTAATCTTCCATGTAAGAAATAATTTATCACTTGGTATTACATTTGTCTTCTCATCTACAATTCCTTTTGCCCATCTAGATATTTTATCCCACCCTCATTAATAGGGTGAAGCAAAGGCTGATTCAGAAGGCAATTATGCTATGCTAGTATTTAAGACAACAACATTCTAAAATTATATTGATGACCTTCTGGGGAAAGTACTGAAATTTACTACAGGAATGGTCCTGGCATTGGATCCATGATTTCAGCACACACAACTGTACTCTACAATGGATGTGGCCTCCTAATCGGAGAGATGATATGCTCTATCCACTTGATCCAGAATATGTGTTATGGGTTTGAGCACCCAAACCCCACATTAACCTTGAGGAGAGAACAGTAAGTTCAAAATTGTATTAAAGGCTTTTTCCCTATGAAAAGTAGACCATCCAATCAGCATGCACAGCAGTAGAAAAATCAACAAGCTAAGGTCAAAACAGAAATCAGGAACTAGCGAATGTCAATTATAAACTCCAGACAAATGTTGAAGAGAAAATAAGCTCACAGAAACGTGTACAAGGTTTGAGATGTCAGATGTAAAATGGAGATTGTATCATAAGCCAGTTTTTAAGACAATGCTGTTTAAAAGGATTTATAAATAAAGATTTTTGTTGAACTAAATTAATGTTAAAAATGTATATCAGTTTATAAAAAAATATTGATGTCCATTTTAGTATTAAGAGTAGCATTTCTATTTCTAGACATTAAACTCAAAATGTAATCCCCTATAAAGGGCTAGATTACGAGTGAAGCGATAATTACGCTCATGCTCGCACACTAACTCCGCTCAACTTCTGCTCTTTGCAAAGAGCAGAAGTTACAATATCACGACCATGTTAACGTACTCTCCCATTGACTTCAATGAAGATAGAAAAGTGGAGAACATTCTAACACCCATACTTGCACTATAACCCGAATTGTCATAAGCTCCCTACTCTAATAACCCCTAAACTGCCACATAGCTGACTGCAAAGTACCCGCTACACTATTAACCCCTAAACCGCCATACCCCCACATCGCAAAGTAACCCACTACACTATAAATCCCTAAACCTCCACCCCCCCCCCTTCGCAAAGTAGCCCACTAACATCTAAACCCCCTAACTTTCCTCAAAACAGAATAAAATTATCTGTAAAAAAAATAAATCTAACAGCACCTTTAAAAGAAAAAAAAAATTACCTGAAAAAAACAAACACCTAACCTTACCTTTAAAAAACAAACAAAAAAAAACTAATCTTACTTTAAAACTAACGAACCTACCATTAACCAAAACTACCATTACAAAGAAAAACAGGTAAGGTTAGTCTGTTTTGGGGTAACTTAGGGGGTTTAGATGTTAGTGGGTTACTTTGTGATGTGGGGGTGTGGCGGTTTAGGGATTAATAGTGTAGATGGTTTCTTTGTGATGTGGGGCTGTGACAGTTTAGGGGTTAATAGTGTAGAGGGTTACTTTGTGATGTGGTGGTTTAGGGGTTAACAGTGTAGTGAGTTACTTTGCGATGAGGTGTGTGGAGGTTTAGGGGTAAAAAGAATAGTTTAGTGCAACTATTTCCTCTGGCCAAACTTTTTACATTATCTTTCAGGTCACTTAATAGTTTGGAGCGGTAAATGCGATTGCGTATGAGTGATCACATTTCATTTTAACTTAAATACGAGCAGACATTGCCACCCAATCCCGCATATAGAAAATATGGGGAGCGTAAATTACTGCAAATTCACGCAAACCAATTTGGAGTAATTTAAACAGCGCTCCGCTTGTAATATGGATTCGAACTTAAACAACACCGCAATCTCGCAATTGCGTTTACACTCCTCGTGCTAATTATATTGCTCCACTCGTAATGTGGCCCTAAAGAATTCATTAGTGAAAAATAAATAACACTTATATAAACATAACATTCATTCTATATTTTGCTTTCTTTTGCTGTAAAACATGAGTGAAAATTATTCTTCTTCCATCATCCCTAGAACGACTGGAGTTCAAATGCTGTAACCTAAGTATGTTGCAAAATACAGCAGATAAGTGATATAACTGACCTGGTGTCTGCAACCTTAGGCAGATGCCTCATTTATGATACACACAGTAATCTGAAATGGCTTTCTAGTGCATCAGGGGCAGTAAAATCACAGCACTGCTCTACTTTTAAATCCCCCAGCATAGGCTCTGTACAGAAAGATGGGAAACAGAACAATGTAAGAGCCTAGACAGGGGATATTAAAGTAAGGGACCATAGGATGAGGGTTCCGATACATAAGACATAGGGTTCTATCACAAAGACCGCTGCTCCATAACCTGTCCGCATGCTCTGAGCAGGCAGGCAGACATCGCCGGAAATCAACCCGATCGAGTATGATCGGGTTGATTGACACGCCCCTGCAGGCGGCCCATTGGCCGCGAGTCTGCAAGCTGCTGGTGCAATGCTGAATATGGCGAGGTCTGGCGGACCTGATCCGCACTGTCGGATCAGGTCCGCCAGACTTTCTTAAATAGGGGCCATTGTCTGATGTGGGTCTAATAGGATGTCTGATAGGTTATATGAGAGAGTAGCTGCAGGGTTAGGGGTTTAATTTAAAGTCAGGTGTGGGTATGCGCCCAACAGAGCAACTGGAGGGCTTGGGGGTCTGATCAAAGATCTACAAGGCCAAGGGTCTGGCCTGAGGATTAATGTGGGTAATGGGCTTACAGAGCTGCAGCAGGACCAGGTGACTGATTTGAAAATGAGACTGACATAAAGACTGCATTGCCAAGGTCTGTGTTGAGGTCTAATGTGTGTATGTTACTGAAACAGCTGCTGTAGCCAGGATTTGAACTGATGTCTGATGTCGATATGGAACCAATTGAGGGGCTGTATGGCCAGGGTCTGAAGTCTGAATTAGGCATAAGGCTGAGGTAACAAGGCCAGTGCATGACACTGACACTTTCTGCAGTGTCAGCGGCCAGAAATCTGAGGTCCAATGTAGGTTTATGGGAGATAGGGAGACTGTAGGGCAAATGTAGATATGGGTTATTGCAGAGGGTCTGCAAGGCACGGAACACAATGGGGCCTATTTATGAAAGGTCTTGCGGACCTGATACGACAGTGTGGATCAGGTCTGCAAGACCTCGCTGAATGCGGAGAGCAATACGCTCTCCGTATTCAGCATTGCATCAGCAGCTCACAAGAGCTGCTGGTACAATGCCGCCCCCTGCTGACTCGCGGCCAATTGGCCTCCAGCAGGGAGGTGTCAATCAACCCGATCGTATTCGATCGGGTTGAATTGCGGCAATTCCTGTCCGCCTCATCAGAGCAGGCGGACAGGGATATGGAGCAGCGGTCTTTAGACTCGCCAGAAACACGGCCCTTCAAGCTCCATACGGAGCTTGATAAATGGGCCACAATGACCGTTCTTGTATTATTATTACTACTATTATCAGGCTCAGAGCTCTAAAATCTTAAGGTCTGCTGTGGGTATAACTGACAGAGCCTCTCTAGGGTCAGGTCTAATCTGAATGGGGCTCAAAGAGGGTCTGCAGGCCACGGAAGACGGTGACTGTTCCTGTATTATTATTACTACTATTATTATTTTAATTATAAACTTTTTTTTAATAATGGTCAGATTGTATTGTTTTATTCCAAATATATTTTTCTTTGAAACAAAGAAAAATATATTAAGTGTAAACTAAACCCACTTAAATGATGAAAAGAAATTACTCCTAAAATGATGACTCTTCATTTAGCTTAGAATGGAGAATAGTTGACAACAGAATTTATGGCTTCTGAGCTAAACAGGAAACACATGACACATGGAGATAATAAATGTTTGTTGCACGTTTTGCCTGCTGCTTATATATACTTATAGGCACAGTTATTTTCTGTACTCTTGGTTTTATGAGCAAATATTGCAATGTGCAAGAATCAGCAAATGAAAGAGTTACATACTGTCAAGTAATGAACTTTTTTTCCTGGTGTTCACATACCATAAGGTGCAAAGGTCACACATACTCAGCTGTGGATGAGTTCATCTCATCTGAGACACTGCAGCTGATCAACATGAAAACAGCCTTGTCCATGTGACGAGCCCTATCCAATGAAGAGCAATGAGGTCATAGATAAAGAGCAATAGAGACAGAGCTAAAATCCAAATACCTTTGATGTGTTTAAATGAATCATCAGTATGGTTTGTGCAGTATTGTATGGTAATGTTTGTAAGAACACCAACATATGTAGCAGTAATAATAGCAAAAATATAGTTAAAGGGACATGAAACCCACATTTTTTTCTTTCATGATTCAGATAGAGAATACAATTTTAAAGAAGTTTCCAATTTACTTCTGTTGTGAAATTTGTGTTGTTCTCATTTTATTCTTTGTCGAAGAGATATCTAGATAGATACCATGCATATGTCTGGAGCACCACATGACAGGAAATAGTGCTGCCATCTAGTGCTTGTCCTAATGTATAACATGCAAAACTGCTGCCATCTAGTGCTTGTCCTAATGTATAACATGCAAAACTGCTGCCATAAAGTGCTGCAGGCACATGCACACTCCTGAACTTACCTCCCTGCTTTTCAGCAAAGGATAACAAGAAAACAAAATTGATAATAGAAGTAAATTAGAAAGTTGTTTAAAATGGTATGCTCTATCTGAATCATGAAAAAACATTTGTGGGTTTCATGTCCCTTTAATGGATGGGTAATAAAAAAATACAATTCTGGCACAATAGTAAAGTCCAAATTAAACTTTCATGATTCAGATAGGGCATGTCATTTTAAACAACTTTCTAATTTACTTTTATCATCAAATTTGCTTTGTTCTCTTGTTATTCTTAGTTAAAAGGTAAACCTAGGTAGGCTAATTTCTAAGACCTTGAAGGCTGCCTCTCATCTAAATGCATTTAACAGTTTTTCACAACTAGAGGGCGTTTGTTCATGTGTTTCATATAGATAACACTGTGCTCACGAACGTGAAGTTAAGAGTCAGCACTAATTGCCTATAATGCAAATCCGTCATGTTAGAGAAAAATATTTAACTCTTCCATTTTGCCCTGTGATGCTTATAGCTTTAAGAACAATACACTTTCTTGTCAGTTCAGCTATTTTGTTGTGCTTGCAAAAATATAAACTTCTAGTGGCCTATTTATGATGGTGCAAGCGGACATGATCCGATATTGTGGATCATGTCCGCTGCACATCGATAAATGCTGATAGCATACGCTGTCAGCATTTATCATTGCACCAGCAGTTCTTGTAAACTGCTGGTGCAATACCGCCCCCTGCAGAATCTTGGCCCTGCAGATTCGATCGGGTTGATTTCTGTTCGCTGCCTCAGAGCAGGCGGAGCTTGATAAATATGCCCACTAGTGTTAAGTAAACCATGGACACGATAAGAAGACCACGAGTTGCCTACCTGTAAAAGAGACATTGAGGCCTACTTATCAAGCCGTCAACTGTGCTGCATTCGACGGCACCAATACGCTCGCCTGACATCGCCTAACATCGCATTTAGCTCTATTGCAGCCCAAACCATAATCTAAAAATAAAACCCACCCAATACACCCTTAAAAAAACTTAACACTAACCACTGAAGATTCACTTACAGTTTTGAAGATCCGACATCCATCCTCCAAGAAGCCAGCAGAAGTCCTCAACGAAGCGGCCAAAGTCTTCATCCAAGCCCGCAGAAGTCTTCACCCAGATGGCATCTTCAGCCATCCGGCGCGGAGCGGCTCCATCTTCCAGACATCCGACGTGGAGCATCCTCTTCTTATGACGTCTTCTTACCGAATGAAGGTTCCTTTAAATGACATCATCCAAGATGGCGTCCCTTAGATTCTGATTGGCTGATAGAATTCTATCAGCCAATTGGAATTAAGGTTGAAAAAATCCTATTGGCTGTTGCAATCAGCCAATAGGATTGAGCTTTCATCCTATTGGCTGATTGTAATAGCCAATAGAATGCTAGCTCAATCCTATTGGCTGATTGGATCAGCCAATAGGATGAAAGCTCAATCCTATTGGCTGATTGCAACAGCCAATAGGATTTTTTCAACCTTAATTCTGATTGGCTGATAGAATTATATCAGCCAATCGGAATCTAAGGGACGCCATCTTGGATGACATCATTTAAAGGAACCTTCAATCGGGAAGAAGACGTTGTAAGAAGAGGATGCTCCGCGTCGGATGTCTGGAAGATGGAGCCGTCGAAGCCGGATGGATGAAGATAGAAGATGCCATCTGGGTGAAGACTTCTGCGGGCTTGGATGTAGACTTCGGCCGCTTCGTTGAGGACTTCTGCCGGCTTCTTGGAGGATGGATGTCGGATCTTCAAAACTGTAAGTGAATCTTCAGGGGTTAGTGTTAGGTTTTTTTAAGGGTGTATTGGGTGGGTTTTATTTTTAGATTAGGGTTTGGGCTGCAATAGAACTAAATGCTCTTTCAAGGGCAATGCCCATCCGAATGCCCTTTTCAGGGCAATGGGGAGCTTAGTTTTTTTAAGTTAGGGTTTTATTTGGGGGGTTGGTTGTGTGGGTTTTACTGTTGGGGGCGTTGTTTGTATTTTTTTTTACAGGTAAAAGATCTGATTTCTTTGGGGCAATGCCCGCAAAAGGCATTTTTAAGGGCTATTTGCAGTTTATTGTAGGCTAGGTTTTTTTTTATTTTGGGGGGGCTTTTTTATTTTCATAGGGCTCTTAGATTAGGTGTAATTAGTTTAAATCTTTGATAATATTTTTTATTTTGTGTAACTTAGTGGGTTTTATTTGTAACTTAGTGTTTGTTATTTTTTGTAACTTAGTTGTTACTTTTTGTAAGTTAGTAATTTTTTAGTGTAGTTTTTAAATATATAATATAATTTAATTTAATTTGTAGTTTAATTTAATTTAGTCTTATAGTTAGGGTAGATTAATTATTAGTTTAATATAGTTTAATGTAATTTTAGTAAAATAGGGTAGATTAATTATTAGTTTAATATAGTTTAATGTAATTTTAGTATAATAGTTAGGGTAGATTAATTATTAGTTTAATATAGTTTAATGTAATTTTAGTATAATAGGGTAGATGAATTATTAGTTTATTATAGTTTAATATAGTTTTAGTCTAATAGTTAGGGTAGATGAATTATTAGTTTAATATAGTTTAATATAATTTTAGTCTAATAGTTAGGGTAGGTTAATTAATAATTTAATATAGTTTAATTTAATTCTAAAGTTAAGTTTAAATATATTATAAGATAGGGATGAGTTAATATTTAATATAAAGTTAGCGGGTTGTTAGGTTTAGGGGTTAATAGTTTAATTTAGTTTATGGCGATAAGGGTGGCTGGTGGTTTAGGGGTTAATACATTTATTTAGTTGCGGTGGGCTCTGGGAGCGGCAGGATAGGGGTTAATAACTTTATGTAGGTGGTGGCGGTGTCGGGATGGCAGATTAGGGGTTAATAAGTATAATGTAGGTGTCGGCGGTGTCTGGACGGAAGAATAGGGGTTAATAACATTATGTAGGTGATGGCGGTGTCGGGGAGCGGCGGGATAGGGGTTAATAACATTATGTAGGTGGCAGCGGTGTAGGGGTGGCAGAATAGAGGTTAATAAGTATAATGTAGGTGGCAGCGGTGTCGGGATGGTAGAATAGGGGTTAATGACATTATGTAGGTGGCAGCGGTGTCGGGGAGCGGCGGGGTAGGGGTTAATAACATTATGTAGGTGGCGGTGGTGTAGGGGTGGCAGAATAGGGGTTAATAAGTATAATGTAGGTGGCGGCAGTGTCGGGCGGCAGAATAGGGGTTAATAAGTATAATGTAGGTGGCGGCGGTGTATGGGGCAGCAGATTAGTGGTGTTAAGTCTCGGGGTACATGTTAGGGTGTTAGGTGTAAACGTAACTTTTATTCTCCCATAGGAATCCATGGGATATCGGGCAGCAGCGAACATGAGCTTTCGCTGCTTTCAGACTCCCATTGATTCCTATGGCATCCACCACCTCCAGGGCGGCGGATTGAAAACCAGGTATGCTGGCCCGGAATAGTGGCGAGCATACCTGGTAGATATTTGTTAACTAGCAAAAGTAGTCAGATAGTGCAGAATTTGCATTCGGAACATCTGTAGTCACGTAAGCATCGATCTGTATCAGACTGAGACCGGCAGATCGTATGTTACGTCCCAAATTTCTACTTTTGCCGGTCTGTAGGCTTTGATAACTAAGGGGAATCAGGCTCGCCACAATTACGCTGCGGAATTCCAGTGTATTTGCGGTTGACGGCTTAATAAGTAGGGGCCACTGTTCTTATCTGATTTTGCGCGCCAGCCTGTGTTACTTTAAAGTTATGACATGCTGTCACTTTTTGTAATCCTGCTTAATTGTACAATAACAACCTTTTGAATTTGGACCAGTTGTTTCAAGTTGTTTTTTTTTCTTCCAACAGTCAAAAGATCTAAGATAAGGAGGCAGTCAGCAGAAGCTTAGATACAAGGTAATTACAGAGGTAAAAAGTATATTTTTATAGCAGTGTTGGTTATGTAAAACTGGTGAATGGGTAATAAAGGGATTATCTATCTTTTTAAGCAATAACATTTTTTTACTTTCCCTTTTTTTACTATCCCTTTAATTTTTAACACACACTAACACATATAAACAAACACACATATGTGCACACACACATACACACACGCACATACGCACACACACACATAAACACTGAGAAAATGCGATGTAAAAATCTGAAGAAACTAAATACAGTTATAAGGTATATTATTATTATTTATTATTATCATTTATTTTTAGAGCGCCACCAGATTTCATAGTGCTATAAACATAGGGTTTATATGCAAAGGTTGCACAAAATAGGGGCCATTCCAGACAAGTCCTGTAGATGGGAATGTTAGGAGGTAACAAGAGAGGAGGAGAGAGGGTGGTCATGAGCAGAGTGAAGGGGAGGGAGAGTAGGAGGCAAGGTCAGAGATATAGGTTGAAGTAGTGTTATTGTGGGCCTTAAAGGGATACTAAACCCAAATGTTTTCTTTAATGATTCAGATAGAGCATGCAATTTTAAGCAACTTTCTAATTTTCTCCTACTATCAATTTTTCTTTGTTCTCTTGCTATCTTTATTTAAAAAGCCAGAATTTAAAGCTTAAGAGCCATCCCATTTTCGGTTCAGCACCCTGGATAGTGCTTGCTTATTGGTGGCTACATTTAGCAAATCAATAGGCAAGCATAACCCAGGTTCTCAACCAAAAATGGGCCAGCTCTTAAGATTTTTATTCCTACTTTTTAAATAAAGATTGCAAGAGAACAAAGAAAAATTTATAATAGGAGTAAATTAGAAAGCTGCTTAAAATTGCATGCTCTGTCTGAATTATTAAAGAAAAAAATTGGGTTTAGTGTCCCTTTAAATATTAGAATCAGGGTATTGCGTTTAATTGTGGAGGTTAGAGGAAGCCAGTCAAGGGATTGGCAGTGAGGTGCAGCAGAGGAGGAATTACATGTAAGGAAGATCAGCCTGGTAGACGCATTCATTATGGATTGTAAAGGAGATAGATGGCTGCTAGGGAGCCCAGGGAGAATAGAGTTGCAATAGTCAAAGTGGGAAATAAGAGTTGTGACTTGTGGGAGGAAGGGGTCTAATTTCAGCGTTATAGTGCTAAAATTATTTAAACACATGCTTAAAGTCCTGCTCTGGACCCGCAGAGCACTGCAAGTTCCAAGCAGAAACTTTTGATGATCCAAACAGCAGTGCAAGTCACACAACTTTAACTATATGATTAACTCCTTTGTAGGGGTTAAACACATGGCATTATAGCGTTGGTAGTGTTAAAATGATATGCTCTTACAGATTAGAGCATGCCCTTTTAACACTATAATGGCACTTTAAGGTGAAAACATCAGGAATTAGCCAAAGACTGGAAGTGAGGAATGAAATAAAGAGTTAAGAGTGACCCTTAAGACATCAGACATGAGGGGTTGGGGTAATAATGTGTACAGATGAACAAATTAGGTGTCAATATGCCACACAGAGCAAAACAATTAAAAGTTAAAGTACACATTAACCAAATATAACATATTCTTAAATTATTTCTTCTAAATTCTGCTGAGACATTAGTAATCTCAACACTGTATACTTTGTTGGATATTTTTTTTTTCCTAATTATGACAACAGAATTAACTAAAATCTTCTCTTATAAATGTAGATGTCATCCTATGATACAAGAACAAGCTATTATGTTTTTCACAAGGAGAGATCTTAGTAAATAAAAATTGGAACATTTTTTGACAGTACCAGAAACAGTGTAGAATATCTGCTTGGGGGGATTTACATCCAGAGCATTTTACAATCTCATCCTTTTTCCATTTAGAGAGATTTAGAGGAGTGATATACAGTAGATTATTTATTAATTGAATGTGCAATTCTTTCCATGTATTGGAGATTGAAGTTTCTCTAATGCATCTAATACTATGGCCTAGATTTAGAGTTTTGCGTTAGAAGGGGTGCGTTAGCTACGCATGGTTTTTTCCCCCCGCACCTTTTAAACAACGCTGGTATTTAGAGTTCTCAGAAGGGCTGCGTTAGGCTCCAAAAAGGGAGCGTTCAGGCATATTTACCGCCACTGCAACTCTCAATACCAGCGTTGCTTACGGACGCGGCCAGCTTCAAAAACGTGCTCGTGCACAATTCCCCCATAGGAAACAATGGAGCAGTTTGAGCTGGAAAAAAGCCTAACACCTGCAAAAAAGCAGCGTTCAGCTCCTAACGCAGCCCAATTGTTTCCTATGGGGAAACACTTCCTAAGTCTGCACCTAACACCCTAACATGTACCCCAAGTCTAAACACCCCTAACCTTACACTTATTAACCCCTAATCTGCCGCCCCCGCTATCGCTGACCGCTGCATATTATTTTTAACCCCTAATCTGCCGCTCCGTACACCGCCGCAACCTACGTTATCCCTATGTACCCCTAATCTGCTGCCCCTAACACCGCCAACTCCTATATTATATTTATTAACCCCTAATCTGCCGCCCCCAACGTCGCCGCCACCTACCTACACTTATTAACCCCTAATCTGCCGACCGGACCTCACCCCTACTATAATAAATGTATTAACCCCTAATCCGCCTCACTCCCGACTCAAAAACCCTTTAATAAATAGTATTAACCCCTAATCTGCCCTCCCTAACATCGCCGACACCTAACTTCAAGTATTAACCCCTAATCTGCCGACCGGACCTCACCGCTACTCTAATAAATGTATTAACCCCTAAAGCTAAGTCTAACTCTAACACTAAAACCCCCCTAAGGTAATTTTGTAATTATTTTAACTAGGTAGCTATTAAATAGTTATTAACTATTTAATAGCTATTGTACCTGGTTAAAATAAATACAAAGTTGATTGTAAAATAAATATTAATCCTAAAATAGCTACAATGTAATTATTATTTATATTGTAGCTAAATTAGGGTTTATTTTACAGGTAAGTATTTAGCTTTAAATAGTATTAATTTATTTAATAAGATTTATTTTATTTCGTTAGATTTAAATTATATTTAACTTAGGGGGGTGTTAGTGTTAGCGTTAGACTTAGCTTTAGGGGTTAATACATTTATTATAGTAGCGGTGAGGTCCGGACAGCAGATTAGGGGTTAATAAGTGTAGGTAAGGTAGCAGCAACGTTGGGGGGGGGCAGATTAGGGCGTAATAAATATAATATAGGGGTCGGCAATGTTAGGGGCAGCAGATTAGGGGTACATAGGGATAACGTAGGTTGCGGCGGTCGGCAGATTAGGGGTTAAAAAAATGTAATAGAGTGGCGGAGATGTGGGGGGCCTCGGTTTAGGGGTACATAGGTAGTTTATGGGTGTTAGTGTACTTTAGAGCACAGTAGTTAAGAGCTTTATGAACCGGCGTTAGCCCATAAAGCTCTTAACTCCTGACTTTTTTCTGAGGCTGGAGTTTTGTAGTTAGAGTTCTAACGCTCACTTCAGCCAAGACTCTAAATACCAGCGTTAGGAAGATCCCATTGAAAAGATAGGATACGCAATTGACGTAAGGGGATCTGAGGTATGGAAAAGTTGCGGCTGGAAAGTGAGCGTTAGACCCTTACCTACAAGACTCTAAATACCAGGGGCCGGCCAAAACCAGCGTTAGGACCCCCTAACGCTGGATTTGACGGCTAACGCAGAACTGTAAATCTAGGCGTATGTTTTATATCAATTAAATTGATATCTGAAAAGTATTTTGCCCAACTGACCTGGATTGTGTCTAAAAAATTTTGACCGTCTTTGGATAAACAAATTCTATATAAAATTGAAGAGTGACATCCAGATCGATATAGTTTAATGTAATCTTCAAGTTTACCTAGGCCAGATGTCATGTAAGGCCGTTCTGCATTGTCTTGGATAAAATGCCTAAGTTGCAAATATGCATAGAAAGATTTATTTCAGATATTTTATTCCCCGCAAATAACATTAAAAGGTTTTATCTGATTGGTATTATCCAAAATTTGAGTTAAGTAGATCAATCCTTTTTCTGCCCATGTTCTAAAAACTTGTGAAGTTAATCCTGGAATAAATTTTGGATTACCTATAACTGGAAGAAAGGAAGTTATTAAATAATTTATATGTAACATTTTACAAAGATTCTGCCAGGCGATAATTGTATTATGGAAAACAGTCATATTTTGAATATTTGAAGGGAGTTGAGCTTTCTGACAATGAAGGACGGCATTAAGTGAGAATGGAGAAATTAAGGGGACACTGAACCCAATTTTTTTCTTTCGTGATTCAGATAGAGCATGCAATTTTAAGCAACTTTCTAATTTACTCCTATTATCAAATTTTCTTCGTTCTCTTGCTATCTTTATTTGAAAAAGAAGGAATCTAAGCTTTTTTTAGGTTCAGACTCTGGACAGCATTTTTTTATTGGTGGATGAATTTATCCACTAATCAGCAAGGACAACCCAGGTTGTTCACCAAAAATGGGCCGGCATCTAAACTTACATTCTTACATTTCAAATAAAGATACCAAGAGAATAAAGAAAATGTTATAATAGGAGTAAATTAGAAAGTTGCTTAAAATTTCATGCTCTATCTGAATCACAAAAGATTTTTTTTTTTGGGTTCAGTGTCCCTTTAAGGCTTCTTCAAGGTCTACATAAGTTAGATAGTTTTCCTTAGTAAGCCAGTCAATTGTGGATCGAGCTAAAATTATAGTTTTGTAACATTTAATGTCAGGGTATGAAAAGCCACCAAATTCCGTTGCTTGTGATAATTTATAGATAGAGAATAGGTGTCTTTTCCTCCCCAAATAAAATTGGCACATGCTTTGTAAAAAGATTTTAAATCCTTGTTTTGGATAAAAAAAAATGGTAGATTTTGCATGATGTAGATTAGTTGAGGGAATATTTTAATTAAAGGGATATGAAACCCCCAAAAAAATATTTCATGGTTTAGAAAGAGCATGTCATTTTAAACAACTTTCTAATTTACTTCTATTATCTAATTTGCTTACGCCTAGATTTAGAGTTCTGCGGTAGCCGTCAAAAGCAGCGTTAAGGGCTCCTAACGCTGCTTTTTACCGCCCGCTGGTATTTAGAGTCAGCCAGGAAAGGGTCTAACGCTCACTTCCAAGCCGCGACTTTTCCATACCGCAGATCCCCTTATCCAATTGCGTATCCTATCTTTTTAATGGGATCTTCCTAACGCCGGTATTTAGAGTCTTGGCTGAAGTGAGCATTAGACCCTCTACCGACAAGACTCCATCCGCAGAAAAAAGTCAGTAGTTAAGAGCTTTCTGGGCTAACGCCGGTTCATAAAGCTCTTAACTACTGTGCTCTAAAGTACACTAACACCCATAAACTACCTATTTACCCCTAAACCGAGGCCCCCCACATTGCCGCCACTATAATAATATTTTTTAACCCCTAATCTGCCGACCGCACATCGCCGCCACCTACATTATACCTATGTACCCCTAATATGCTGCTCCTAACACCGCCGACCCCTATATTATATTTATTAACCCCTAATCTGCCGCCCCCAACGTCGCCGCCACCTACCTACAATTATTAACCCCTAATCTGCCGACCGGACCTCACCGCTACTATAATAAAGTTATTAACCCCTAATCCGCCTCACTCCCGCCTCAAAAACCCTATAATAAATATTATTAACCCCTAATCTGCCCTCCCTAACATCACCGACACCTAACTTCAAGTATTAACCCCTAATCTGCCGACCGGACCTCGCCGCTACTCTAATAAATGTATTAAGCCCTAAAGCTAAGTAACCCTAACACTAACACCCCCCTAAATTAAATAATCTAGTAACACAAATCCAATTAAACCACACTAATGAGTGTCCATTTATGTCAATACACCATGACTATTATTAAAAAATATTTAGCTTTACACAGAAAGAATTTTTCTAAGACAGGAATCTATTTATGTAGATAGTCACAGGGTTTGTAGGGTAAGCTTAGTATAAATATAAATATGAGTGTTTTTGTGTTCTGATCATGGTAATAGATCCACATTTCATTTCCATTGTTTGTTAACATATAACATAAATGGTTAATGTGCACTGAATGAGTTTATTAGTGCAATTTATTTTTGTCCAATGAGAGTCATGTGTTGTGTTTTTAAAGGTGGGAAGATTCCCTCACAGGTTAGCAGCTTTGAGAAGGGCATCCAGCCGAAACATGTCAGCTGTGTGAGCTTACTCTTTTTGGGACAATATATCCTGTTATCCTTTTTATCCTTTTTGTTTTAAGGATTATCTAATAAAGATTGACTTTTCAACTACCGGTGCTCCATCCAATTCTTTTCTCTTCCCCCTAATATGCTGCCCCTAACATCGCCGACACCTACATAATATTTATTAACCCCTAATCTGCCCCCCCAACGTCGCCGTTACCTTACCTACACTTATTAACCCCTAATCTGCCGACCGGACCTTGCCGCTACTCTAATAAATGTATTAACCCCTAAACCGCCTCACTCCCGCCTCGCAAACCCTATAGTAAATAGTATTAACCCCTAATCTGCCCTCCCTAACATCGCCGCCACCTAACTTCAAGTATTAACCCCTAATCTGCCGACCGGACCTCGCCGCTACTATAATAAATGTATTAACCCCTAAAGCTAAGTCTAACCCTAACCCGTTAACACCTCCCTAAGTTAAATATAATTTTATTCTAACGAAATAAATTAAATATTATTAATTAAAGTATCTCTATTTAAAACTAAATACTTACCTGTAAAATAAACCCTAATATAGCTACAATATAACAAATAATTATATCGTAGCTATTTTAGGATTTATATTTATTTTACAGGCAACTTTGTATTTATTTTAACTAGGTACAATAGCTATTAAATAGTTATTTACTATTTAATAGCTACCTAGTAAAAATAATTACAAAATTACCTGTAAAATAAATTCTAACCTAAGTTACAATTAAACCTAACACTGCACTATCAATAAATGAATTAAATAAATTAACTACCATTACATACAATTAAATAAACTAAACTAAATTACAAACCCCCCCCACTAAATTACAAAAAAAATTACAAGAATTTTAAGCAAATTACACCTACTCTAAGCCCCCTAATAAAATAACAAAGCCCCCCAAAATAAAAAAAAATCCCTAACCTAATCTAAATTATAAAAGTTAACAGCTCTATTACCTTACCAGCCCTTAAAAGGGCTTTTTGCGGGGTATGCCCCAAAGAAATCAGCTCTTTTGCCTGTAAAAAAACCCAAAATACTACCCCCCAACATTAAAACCCACCACCCACATACCCCTACTCTAACCCAAACCCCCCTTAAATAAACCTAACACTACCCCCCTGAAGATCTCCCTACCTTGAGCCGTGTTCACCCAACCGGGCACCGATGGACCAAAAGAAGACATCCGGAGTGGCAGAAGTCTTCATCCTATCCGGGCAGAAGAGGACATCCGGACCGGCAGACATCTTCATCCAAGCGGCATCTTCTATCTTCATACATCCGACGAGGATCGGCTCCATCTTCAAGACCTCCGGCGCGGAACATCCTTCTTCAACGACGACTACCCGACGAATGAAGGTTCCTTTAAGTGACGTCATCGTTGAAATCGTCGTTGAAGAAGGATGTTCCACGCCGGAGGTCTTGAAAATGGAGCCGCACTTCGTCGGATGGATGAAGATAGAAGATGCCGCTTGGATGAAGATGTCTGCCGGTCTGGATGTCCTCTTCTGCCCGGATAGGATGAAGACTTCTGCCGCTCCGGATGTCTTCTTTTGGTCCATCGGTGCCCGGCTGGGTGAACACGGCTCAAGGTAGGGAGATCTTCAGGGGGGTAGTGTTAGGTTTATTTAAGGGGGGTTTGGGTTAGAGTAGGGGTATGTGGGTGGTGGGTTGTAATGTTGGGGGTGGTATTGTGGTTTTTTTTACAGGCAAAAGAGCTGATTTCTTTGGGGCATGCCCCGCAAAAAGCCCTTTTAAGGGCTGGTAAGGCAATAGAGCTGTTAACTTTTTAAATTTAGATTAGGTAGGGAATTTTTTTATTTTGGGGGCTTTGTTATTTTATTTGGGGGCTTAGAGTAGGTGTAATTAGCTTAACATTCTTGTAATCTTTTTTTATTTTTTGTAATTTAGTGTTTTTTTTTTTGTAATTTAGTTTATTTTATTTAATTGTATGTAATTGTAGTTAATTAATTTAATTAATTTATTGATAGTGTAGTGTTAGGTTTAATTGTAACTTAGGTTAGGATTTATTTTACTGGTAATTTTGTAATTATTTTAACTAGGTAGCTATTAAATAGTAAATAACTATTTAATAGCTATTGTACCTAGTTAAAATAAATACAAAGTTGCCTGTAAAATAAATATAAATCCTAAAATAGCTACAATATAATTATTTGTTATATTGTAGCTATATTAGGGTTTATTTTACAGGTAAGTATTTAGTTTTAAATAGGGATACTTTAGTTAATAATATTTAATTTATTTCGTTAGAATAAAATTATATTTAACTTAGGGGGGTGTTAGGGTTAGGGTTAGACTTAGCTTTAGGGGTTAATACATTTATTATAGTAGCGGCGAGGTCCGGTCGGCAGATTAGGGGTTAATACTTGAAGTTAGGTGGCGGCGATGTTAGGGAGGGCAGATTAGGGGTTAATACTGTTTATTATAGGGTTTGCGAGGCGGGAGTGCGGCGGTTTAGGGGTTAATACATTTATGTGGCAGCGAGGTCCGTTTGGCAGATTAGGGGTTAATAAGTGTAGGTAAGGTAGCGGCGACGTTGGGGGGGCAGATTAGGGGTTAATAAATATTATGTAGGTGTTGGTGATGTTAGGGGCAGCAGATTAGGGGTACATAGGGATAATGTAAGTTGCGGCGGTGCCCGGAGCGGAAGATTAGGGGTTAAAAGTGTAATGCAGGGGTCAGTGATAGCGGGGGTGGCAGATTAGGGGTTAATAAGTGTAAGGTTAGGGGTGTTTAGACTCGGGGTTCATGTTAGGGTGTTAGGTGCAGACTTAGAAAGTGTTTCCCCATAGGAAACAATGGGGCTGCGTTAGGAGCTTAACGCTGCTTTTTTGCAGGTGTTAGGTTTTTTTTCTGCCCAAACTGCCCCATTGTTTCCTATGGGGGAATCATGCACAAGCACGTTTTTCCAGCTAGCCGCTACCGTAAGGAACGCTGGTATTGAGAGTTGAAGTGGCGGTAAATATGCCTGTATTCTCCCTTTTTGGAGCCTAACGCAGCCCTTCAGAGAACTCTAAATACCAGCATTGTTTAGGAGCAGCGCTAGAAAAAAACACGAGTAGCTAACGCACCCCTTTGGCCGCAAAACTCTAAATCTAGGTGTTAGTTTTCTTTATATACTTTGCTGAAAAGCATATCTAGAAAGGCTCAGTTGCTGCTGATTGGTGGCTGCACATAGATTCCTCGTGTGATTGGCTCACCCATGTTCATTGCTATTGTTTCAACAAAGGTAATCTAAAGAATGAAGCAAATTAAATAGAAGTAAATTGGAAAGTTGTTTAAAATTGTATTATCTATCTGAGTCATAAAAGAAATATTTTGGGTTTATTGTCCCTTTAACATTATTTTAGCCGATAGAGATAAAGGGAATGCTTGCCACCTAAGCATTTTGGCTGATGCATTAAAAAAAAAACTTGTAAAATTGAGTTTATACCAACTATTTGGATTCTTATGAAAATTAATTCCAAGATATTTAATATAATCTACTTCTTTGAAGGGAAAAGTTTGGTAACTATTTTTGTTTTTGTGTATCCTGTTAGTATATGACTGGGTTACAAAATTATTATTTATTATATCAACAGTAGTCTTGAGTAAAATGTGGGAGAACTTATCTTGCCAACCAATAAAATGTATATACGTAACAATATATTTATTAAGAAATCAATATTTATTCCTTAGTTCTTGATTAGTTACCTTTTATAGACACCTTAAATTATATTTACGTAGAAACTAGATTATGAACCAATGATATGTCTATGCTATTACAATATTCTTTACAAAGCAAACCAAAATATATCTCTAATATTAACCTTACTCACAATGAATTGCTTGTTAAAATATCACAATGGAAATACCAGAATATGGACCGCTAATTTAACAGTGCTTGGTTAAACAATATAACAAGATACTACACACCATCTTACTAAATCTCAATAAATTTAAGATAACTTCCAGACAAGTATAATAAAACTATTTAGCCCACAAATGGTTCTACATAACTTCAATTAAAACACCAGAAATTGTATATATTATTAATGCAACAGCCAATTTATATGCCAATACGTCTGTCCTGGAATTAACTCGTATTCAGCCACAATAAGACAAATTCATATATATATATATATATATATATATATATATATATATATATATATATATCAATAACTGTAATTAACATGATATTAAAATACAAAAATTATTTCTAAACATTAATATTTAAATATCAGTATACTTTACCAAATAACCAGTATGAGAATTCAGCTTCTGGGGTTTCTTGTAGGTCATATAAGAAGGTTTTATCCACTATTCGCAAGGGTACAGGCCTCAAAATTGTTATCTTTCTATTCTAAGAAAGTTTCCCAAAATTTCAGAGAGGTACTTAGCACAAATCTGTTTGTTTCTCTCTCAGTCAAAAGTTATGCTGCTTGTTTGAGTCTGTCCTTTTGTCTCTAGTGTGTGGGTGTTTTATCAAAGATATAACCCCTCCTTCTGCTCTTTAATCATTCCCACAAAAATTTGGATACGCCCACCAGTGCTGAACATCTCATAGGCCCTTTGGAAATGCATGTCTGAACAGCCAAAAACCTTTTGGTTGTAATACCATTTCTGAACCATCGGTGGCAGCAGACAAAGAAAAAGTTTCATTATTAAAATGCTACCAGCTTACTATATATATATCTTTTAATTTTAAAATGTATATTTAGTATACTCTCTATTTCTTGCCTCAGCAAACAAATGTGTCCAATTTGTATGGGATCATTTAATACTATTTAATCTGAGTATTTCCATACTAAATATGTTATACTTCTTTATAATATTTTAAAGAAATCATTTAAAAGTCACATTTTCTATGAAAGGATTAAAAAGTATTAAAATATCTTCAGCATGGATCTAATTAATATTTTCTCAGTTTACAATCTGATTTAGTGCATCTCTTGATAAGGTTATTTTGAATGCATGAAAACACAGATATGATATATTTCATTGGACAACAGGTCTGAAATGAAAGAAACAATGTTGTTCATTTTGAAATGAGTAGACATTTTAAATCCATCAATGTAGCTATTATTTAGATTTAATTTAGCAGACATTCATCCAACATGGTATATTTTTCAGATCAATACATATACAGATATTTTTATATGATCTGAGTATAAATGGAACATTTGAAACTTACACAATTCATTTTATATTTCTACTTTTTAAAACCAAGATTTACGTTTGATTATTATCCCATATTAATATAAATATAGTATGTTCCATATTCAGTATATCTCATATGATGGTACTCTTTTGTAAAACCCTGGTATATTTAAATATTTCTGCAGATTGCAGGTGATTTGTACTAAGTGCATTATATATGCATTGTATAGTGCATTTATTTTCAATTTGTCATGTGCAGATTTTTGTGTGATAAAGAGGTCTCTTTCTTTTCTGGCAGAGATATATTTCTCCCAGGATATTCTATTGGTGGATTATATGTGCATCCTATGGGCATTCCTGACTTGTTTAGAGAGTTGTTGTTCCCGCGCTCTAGATTTTTTCTTTTGTATAATCATATATGCCTTGATTTCCCCTCTAAGGTAGGCTTTGGCAGTTTGCCCAAAAAAATCTGTTTTATCATAGTATGACTTATTATAGTTTTTATATTCTCTCCATTTCTGAACTAACCAGTTTCGGAATTGTACATTATTTATTAAAAATGTTGGGAAAAAGAAATTGGAGGTTTGTTCGTGGTCATATATTTTATTTTGGATTTCTATAGAGATAATAGCATGGTCAGTTATAAGTATATCATTAATTTCATATCTAATTTCTAAGGAGAGTAATGGGTCCAAAATTAGAAGCAATTAATCCACGAAAAAGATTTATATAACTTAGATTCCCATGTATATGCCTTGATATGGGTGTTGTATACTCCATATATCATGGACTTTTAAATCTTTACAGAATTTCTTAAAAACCTTAGCTTTTTGAGTTAGATGAGCCATATTATTTTGTCTGGTTCTATCTACCGCAGGAATTGGATCTCTATCGTCCGGATCTATTTCAGTATTTATGACCGTATAAGTAAGGTTTTTATTAAGCAAAATTGCTACACCTCTTTTTCCATGGGAACACGAGGAGGCGAATACCTCTCCAATCCATTTACTCTTCAATTTATTTACTTTGTCTCTGAGATGGGTTTCTTGAATGAATGCTATATCCTAGTTATGTTTTCCCAACTGCTTTAGTATCATCTTTCTTTTAATTGGCGATGTAATTCCCCTACATTCCAAAAAAGATATTTAATAGAATTTTTCATTTAAAAATAATGTGTTTATAATTTCTATATCCAGTCCCTGCCTTACGTCTGGATGATGATGAGAGAGTCAGGAGGGAGCAGCTACTGTAATAACCAAAATAAAATATCTTAAAACAAAACACAAAAAAACAAAACCAAACAAAGCAGGATAAAAGAAAAAATCCTTAAAAAAAATAATAATAAACAGGGTCAATAAAAACAATACGTCCAGAAAACAGGTTAACTGACAAAATCTGATCATTCTGAGCTCCATACTATGGAGTCTGACAAAGAGTATCCTAATCCTAACACATCAGAGTTAATATTATGTAAAGGAGATTTTTTTTTTCCTGAAATAATTTTTAGCTTCTTCAGGTTTAGATAAGATAATAATATAATCTTCCTCTTCAATAGTAAATTTTGCTGGGTATATGTTTCTGGCTTTAACTAAATTGTTAATTAACTTTGTGCAGTATCGTGCCATTTCCTTCCTCTTTTGTGAGGTTTTGGAAGAGAAATCTTGAAAAAGTAGTATTTTGTACTCTCCTATATATAAATTAACTTTTTTCCTATATAGCCTTAACAGATTCATTTTATCTTGATAATTCAAGTATTTGACCAATAATTGATTAGAACCTGAAGTAGATGCCCTTACGCTACCCATTCTGTATGCCCTTTGCACAGCTAAGTGTAGGGTTTCTTGTTGGGCTTCAAGAGCTTGGGGTAAAGTTACAGTAGCAAAGTTAAATAGGTCTAAGAATTCTTTATTCTCTGGGAGGCCGATTATTTTTAAATTGTTGCGTCTAGATCGGTCCTCTAGATCGTCTAATCTAGCTTGTATTGCTTTAATGTTTTTTTTTTCCCCTGAAAACTTAAGATCTGGTCTTGGACATTTAGTTTGTCTTCTGTTTCAGAGACCCTATCTTGAATTTCATTTAATCTATTAGCAAAGTGTCTAATTTATGTTGTTAGACTAGAAATGTGTGTCCATACTAGTTCAAATTGGGGTAAAAATATATCTGAGAGCTGACTGACTAAGGGTTGAAGTTCTTTTTTAGAGATTAACGGTTTATTCATTATATCAAGACATGTTTCAGATACACATTTTTTTATCCCTAGGTTTGACAGACATGGTGGGAGAGTGCAGTTTACTGTGAGTGATAAATCTTTCCATGTGCAGAAAACACAACAAAAAAATAAATAATTTCTTCTCTAGAAAAACAACTTCTAGAGAGCGACAGTGAAAATATGTGAGTTCCTATGGAATTTAACCCCTTAACGACACATGTCTAGTCATTAAAGACCAACAACGTACCCAGTACGTCGTAAGGGGTTTAAAGCAACTGGAAGCGATCCTGATTGCTTCCAGCTGCTTTTAATGTATTGCCGTGATGCCTCGATATTGAGGCATCACTGCAATACCTTTTTTGGCACACCGATGCAGAGAGAGCCACTCTGTGGCCCTCTCTGCATCGGCCAGTGATGGTGCCGATCGTTGGTGGATGGGAGCCCTTGCAGGGAGGCAGGTGGGCGGCCCATTACTGGGGAACTTCCTTCCGACCACCTGTTGTTAATGTCGGCTGTGCACGGGAGGTGAGGGGCTGGTGTGCGCGCATGTGCGCGTGCCCGCCCGCAATCTAGCCACACGAAAAAATAAAAGTGGTGGGAGAGAGTGCTGGGAGAAGGTGGTGGGTGACAGAGAAGGGGGGGATACTTTTTAAAAGCGATCTGGTAGGGGAAGGGGGTAGGGTATGGAGGGGGGCAGCTACACTACAGAAAAAGTGATTAAAAAAAAAAAAGTTCACATTTTATTGCAAAGTGGGTACTGGCAGACAGCTGCCAGTACCCAAAATGGTGGCGAATAGTTAGTGGGGGGAGGGTCAGAGAGAGCGTTAGAGAGCTCTTTGGGGGGATCAGGGAGGTTGGGGGCTAAGGGGGGATCATACACAGCAGAATATGATTTTTTTTTTTTTAAACTAAAAAAAAAAACTTTTATTTTAGTACTGGCAGACTTTCTGCACGTACTTAAAGGGACACTGAACCCCAATTTTTTTTTCATGATTCAGATAGAACATGCAATTTTAAGCAACTTTCTCATTTACTCCTATTATCAAATTTTCTTCATTCTCTTGGTATCTTTATTTGAAATGCAAGAATGTAAGTTTAGATGCCGGCCCATTTTTGGTGAACAACTTGGGTTGTTCTTGATGATTGGTGGATGAACTCAACCACCAATAAAAAAGTGCTGTCCAGAGTCTGAACCAAAAAAGCTTAGATGCCTTTTTCAAATAAAGATAGCAAGAGAACGAAGAAAAATTGATAATAGTAAATTAGAAAGTTGCTTAAAATTGCATGCCCTATCTGAATCACAAAAGAAAAATTTTGGGTTCAGTGTCCCTTTAAGATGGCGGGGACAATTGTGGGGTGGGGGAGGGAAGAGAGCTGTTTGGGAGGGATGAGGGGGTGGGATGTGTCAGCTGGGAGGCTGATCTCTACACTAAAGCTAAAATTAACCCTTCAAGCTCCCTACAAGCTATCTAATTAAACCCGTCACTTCTGGGCATAATACATGTGTGGTGTGCAGCAGCATTTAGCGGCTTTCTAATTACCAAAAAGCAATGCCAAAGCCATATATGTCTGCTATTTCTGAACAAAGGGGATCCCAGAGAAGCATTTACAACCATTTGTGCCATAATTGCACAAGCTTTTTGTAAATAATTTCAGAGAGAAACCCAAAGTTAGTGAAAAAGTTAACGTTTTTTTTTTAATTTGATCGCATTTGGCGGTGAAATGGTGGCATGAAATATATCAAAATGGACCTAGATCAATACTTTGGGTTGTCTACTACACTACCCTAAAGCTAAAATTAACCCTACAAGCTCCCTACAAGCTACCTAATTAACCCCTTCACTGCTGGGCCTAATACAAATGTGGTGCGCAGCGGCATTTAGCGACCTTCTAATTACCAAAAAGTAATGCCACAGCCATAAATATCTGCTATTTCTGAACAAAGGGGATCCCAGAGAAGCATTTACAACCATTTGTACTATAATTGCACAAGCTGTTTGTAAATAAATTCAGTGAGAAACCTAAAGTTTGTGAAAAAGTGAACAAATTTTTTTATTTGATTGCATTTGGCGGTGAAATGGTGGCATGAAATATACCAAAATGGGCCTAGATCAATACTTTGGGTTGTCTACTAAAAAAAAATATATACATGTCAAGGGATATTTAGGGATTCCTGACAGATATCAGTGTTCCAATGAAACAAGCGCTAATTTTGAAGAAAAAAATGGTTTGGAAATAGCAAAGTGCTATTTGTATTTATTGCCCTATAACTTGCAAAAAAAGAACATGTAAACATTGTTTATTTCTAAACTCAAGACAAAATTTAGAAACTATTTAGCATGGGTGTTTTTTGGTGGTTGTAGATGTGTAACAGATTTTGGTGGTCAAAGTTAGAAAAAGTGTGTTTTCTTTCTATTTTTTCCTCATATTGTATAATTTTTTTATGGTAAATTATAAGATATGATGAAAATAATGGTATCTTTTGAAAGTCCATTTAATAGCGAGAAAAAATGGTGTTTAATATGTGTGGGTACAGTAAATGAGTAAGAGGAAAATTACAGCTAAACACAAACACCGCAGAAATGTAAAAATAGCTCTGGTCCTTAAGGGAAAGAAATTGAAAAAATGTCCTGGTCCTTAAGGGGTTAAAGATGTTTAGACATTATGTGATAAGACAAAAATAATGTCGATAGCTAAAGGCTATTTTTATAGTATAGTTATCTCCTTAAGTGTATAGTCAATTCCTTTTTCTTGTTTTATATATATTATATTATTATATACTAGTACTAAAGCCAGTGTACACGGGCCATTTTTTGTAGTACAGCGGTCCCACCCCTTGCTCTCTCCCCCCTCTCTTTTGCTCTCTCTTCCCCCCTCTCTTTTGCTTTCTCTCCCCCCTCTCCTTTGCTCTCTCTCTCCCCTCTTTTGCTTTCTCTCCCCCCTCTCCTTTGCTCTCTCTCTCCCCTCTTTTGCTTTCTCTCCCCTCTCTCCTTTGCTCGCTCTCTCCCCTCTTTTGCTCTCTCTCTCCCCTCTTTTGCTCTCCCCCCCCTCTTTGGCTCTCTCCCCTCTTTTGCTCTCTCTCTCCCCCCTCTTTGGCTCCCCCTCCCTTTGTCTCTCTCCCCCCCTTTGTCTCTCTCCCCCCCCCCTTTGTCTCTCCCCCCCCCTTTGTCTCTCTCTCCCCCCACCCCTTTGTCTCTCTCCCCCCCCCCCTTTGTCTCTCTCCCCCCCCCTTTGTCTCTCCCTCCCCCTTTGTCTCTCCCCCCCTTTGTCTCCCCCCCCTTTGTCTCTCCCCCCCCTTTGTCTCCCCCCCCCCCTTTGTCTCTCCCCCCCCTTTGTCTCCCCCCCCCCCTTTGTCTCTCTTCCCCCCCCCCTTTGTCTCTCTTCCCCCCCCCTTTGTCTCTCTTCCCCCCCCTTTGTCTCTCTCCCCCCCCCTTTGTCTCTCTTCCCCCCCCCTTTGTCTCTCTTCCCCCCCCTTTGTCTCTCTTCCCCCCCCTTTGTCTCTCTCCCCCCCTTTGTCTCTCTCCCCCCCCTTTGTCTCTCTTCCCCCCCCTTTGTCTCTCTTCCCCCCCCTTTGTCTCTCCCCCCCTTTGTCTCTCCCCCCCTTGTCTCTCTTCCCCCCCCTTGTCTCTCTCCCCCCCCCTTTGCATCTCTTCCCCCCCCTTTGTCTCTCTTCCCCCCCCCCTTGTCTCTCCCCCCCCCTTTGTCTCTCTTCCCCCCCCCTTTGTCTCTCTCTCCCCCCCCTTCGTCTCTCTTCCCCCCCCTTTGTCTCTCTTCCCCCCCCCTTTGTCTCTCTTCCCCCCCCTTTGTCTCTCTTCCCCCCCCTTTGTCTCTCTTCCCCCCCCCTTTGTCTCTCTTCCCCCCCTTTGTCTCTCTTCCCCCCCTTTGTCTCTCTTTCCCCCCCTTTGTCTCTCTTCCCCCCCCCTTTGTCTCTCTTCCCCCCCCTTTGTCTCTCTTCCCCCCCCTTTGTCTCTCTTCCCCCCCCCTTTGTCTCTCTCGCCCCCTCTCCTGCTCCCTCTCTGGCTCTGTGTTCACATCGCGGGACCCGCCCGGCCACGCCCCTCGCGACACCCAGCCACGCCCCTCACGACGCCCGGCAACGCCCCTCGCGACGCCCGGCAACGCCCCCATCGCAATGCTCCCGTCGGCCACAAACAGCTGTGAGGTCTGGGGAGCGCGTGGCCGCTTCTCACGCAGCAGACCTCACAGCTGTTTGTGTACCTCGCGCTCCCTATCTCACAGCTGCTTGTATGCTGTGTACCTCGTGCTCCCTATCTCAAGGCCAAGTGTTTGTCTCTACTGCGCATGACGGCTTCAGACAAACACTTGGCCTTTTATAATATAGGATTATTGAAATGCAGTGAGGATGGAAAAGATATGGAGATGTGATCCACTTAGTGAACCATCCTATCTATAACCTAGATAATTGTGCTCAATGAGTCACTTCATAAGGTAAATTACATAGAAATCAGATATACATACAACGTTACCTCATCCCTAAATATTCATGTTATTTATCTTATCTAACGTATAATAAGTTTATTTATCTACTGTATAAGAATAACATTGATCCTATGTTAGAAATGTTACGTTAGCTTTGTTTCCACACTGGAGGATAATACTTTGCAAATTTAACAACTATAAGATCATCAGATACCAATTTAGAATATATATGCACCACAACTTGTTGCATTACTTATTACAATACTTATGGCATTATAGAAGGAGGAATTTATTAGAACTGTAAATGGGAACTAAGTATAAATTTAAGTAAAGGATATTATGACCAAGCAACAATAAGCAGAAAAAGAGAAAAATAAAAAATTGCATCAAACAAATCTGGACATGATTACATTCCTTGCTATGATATTTCAGCCATAAATACACTTATATCACCAGCTTGATTTCCATTGATAACTTAGAGTTTTAAATGCAATCACAAGTAGAGTCTATGAGGCCTATTTAACAAATGTCTGTCAGACCTGACAGATATCGCTGAATGCGGAGAGCAATACGCTCTCCGTATTCAGCATTGCACCAGCAGCTCACAAGAGCTGCTGGTGCAACGCCGCCCCCTGCAGACTCGCGGCCAATTGGCCGCCAGCAGGGAGGTGTCAATCAACCCGATCGTACTCAATCGGGTTGAATTCCGGCGATCTCTGTCCTCCTGCTCAGAGCAGGCGGACAGGTTATGGAGCAGCAGCCTTTAGACCGCTGCTTCATAACTGCTGTTTCTGGCGAGTCTGCAGGCCCGCCAGAAACACGGGGCCTCAAGCTCCATTCGGAGCTTGATAGATAGGCCCCACAGTTTTAACTTTATCTTAATAAGAGCTCTTCAGAGTTGCTTTTGCAATTAGGGTAGATTATAAGTCTTTATATTAAGACATCTGGAGTAGTTAGTAGTAGGTAGCAGACAATATTTGCTTTTCACTTTGCACAGTCTCAAGGCCTCTGATGAAGACGTGCATTTGCTATAAATACACAGGTAGACACAGGCACTTTGTATAAATGTCTCTTTTAGATTGCTTAGAGGAAAAGACTCAAGAGACGCAGCAATAACTGGAGTTCTTTTATATCTCCCAATACAGATTATTTAGACTGGATCTTCAGTCCCAATTACAGATAGCAGTATGGTATATTTCTATAGGCTTCCTTGTATTTAAGTTCAGATGTTAATAATTATATATCCAGGGCAAAATGACAGTCCCGCAAAATATCCCAGGAAGTGTATTAACACTTTCAGAAGGCAGCAAAGATACTTGCGGTTTAGATGATTGAAGGCTAGGTACAATGCGGCCAACACGACAAGGGATCTCTCTCCGGTCCTGCATCCGTGTGGAGGTGTAGAGGTATAAGGATATGTAGGTCACATTGCTGTCTCGATCTTCAACACATAAGAGAGCAGATCCCCGTGGGGATATCTTTCTCTTCTCACTCTGTTTACTCCTAGTTTGGCTGTCTTCTATTTCTGAACAGGGCGCACTACCGGGTGCATGAGAAGTCAGAATCTTGTTTTCTGGGCAGGGTGCACAGCCGGGTGCACAGAATGTCAGCGTCTTGTTGCCTATGCAGGGTGCCTAGCTGGGTACACGGAATATCAACGTCTCGTAACAGACTTTTACTAACTTTGCCTGGGGTCTGGTCGTGGCACAGCCATCTACGGCCTGGCTTGGCTTCTTTTTTGGTCCTGTCAGGGGACCTCTGACCTAGGGAATGGATGCAGGTATCACTGTGCCAACAATGGACAATAAACCTTGGGTGAGAACGATGTTGAGCTCTACATGCAGCACGCAGAATCCTTGTGTACTGCTTAACGCCACCCACCGGAAGAGTCTGCTTCTAGTTTTGTTTATTGTAAATACATACATCATACAAACATATACAGATATTATAAAATAACAAATCAGAAGACAAATGTAAAACAAAGTCTAAACCAAACTTCTCCCTCTGAAAAACAAGTAAAAATGATATATACAAAGAATTATTACGCAATAATCAAAATCCAACACATAGCAATTAAATATGAAATAATAAATTGCTTACTTAGGCCTAGATTTGGAGTTTGGCGGTAGCCGTGAAAACCAGCGTTAGAGGCTCCTAACGCTGGTTTTAGTCTACCGCCGGTATTTGGAGTCAGTCAAAAAAGGGTCTAACGCTCACTTTTCAGCCGCGACTTTTCCATACCGCAGATCCCCTTACGTCAATTGCGTATCCTATCTTTTCAATGGGATCTTTCTAACTCCGGTATTTAGAGTCGTGGCTGAAGTGAGCGTTAGAAATCTAACGACAAAACTCCAGCCACAGAAAAAAGTCAGTAGTTAAGAGCTTTCTGGGCTAACGCCGGTTTATAAAGCTCTTAACTACTGTGCTCTAAAGTACACTAACACCCATAAACTACCTATGTACCCCTAAACTGAGGTCCCCCCACATCGCCGACACTCAATTAAATTTTTTTAACCCCTAATCTGCCGACCGCCACCTACGTTATCCTTATGTACCCCTAATCTGCTGCCCCTAACACCGCCGACCCCTATATTATATTTATTAACCCCTAATCTGCCCCCCACAACGTCGCCGCCAGCTACCTACACTTATTAACCCCTAATCTGCCGCCCGCATGCCGCCACCAGCTACATTATAGCTATGTACCCCTAATCTGCTGCCCTAACATCGCCGACCCCTATATTATATTTATTAACCCCTAACCTGCCCCCCCACAACGTCGCCGCCACCTACCTACAATAATTAACCCCTAATCTGCCGACCGCAAAGAGCCGCCACCTACATTATAGCTATGTACCCCTAATCTGCTGTCCCTAACACCGCCGACCCCTATATTATATTTATTAACCCCTAATCTGCCCTCCCTAACATCGCCGACACCTAACTTCAATTATTAACCCCTAATCTGCCGACCGAATCTCGCCGCTATTCTAATAAATGTATTAACCCCTAAAGCTAAGTCTAACCCTAACACTAACACCCCCTAAGTTAAAATATAATATAATATATAAATATAATTTAAATCTAACGAAATTAATTCTCTTATTAAATAAATTATTCCTATTTAAAGCTAAATACTTACCTGTAAAATAAATCCTAATATAGCTACAATATAAATTATAATTATATTATAGCTATTTTAGGATTAATATTTATTTTACAGGTAACTTTGTATTTATTTTAACCAGGTACAATAGCTATTAAATAGTTAAGAACTATTTAATAGCTAAAATAGTTAAAATAATTACAAAATTACCTGTAAAATAAATCCTAACCTAAGTTACAATTAAACCTAACACTACACTATCAATAAATTAATTAAATACAATACCTACAATTACCTACAATTAAACCTAACACTACACTATCAATAAATTAATTAAATACAATACCTACAAATAACTACAATGAAATAAACTAACTAAAGTACAAAAAATAAAAAAGAACTAAGTTACAAAAAAATAAAAAAATATTTACAAACATAAGAAAAATATTACAACAATTTTAAACTAATTACACCTACTCTAAGCCCCCTAATAAAATAACAAAGCCCCCCAAAATAAAAAAATGCCCTACCCTATTCTAAATTAAAAAAGTTCAAAGCTCTTTTACCTTACCAGCCCTGAACAGGGCCCTTTGCGGGGCATGCCCCAAAGAATTCAGCTCTTTTGCCTGTAAAAAAAAACCATACACTACCCCCCCCCCAACATTACAACCCACCACCCACATACCCCTAATCTAACCCAAACCCCCCTTAAATAAACCTAACACTAAGCCCCTGAAGATCTTCCTACCTTATCTTCACCTCACCGGGTATCACCGATCGGTCCTGGCTCCAAAATCTTCATCTAAGCCCAAGCGGGGGCTAGACATCCATCATCCGACGGCTGAAGAAGTCCAGAAGAGGCTCCAAAGTCTTCATCCTATCCGGGAAGAAGAGTAGATCCGGACCAGCAACCATCATCTTCCAAGCGGCATCTTCTATCTTCATCCGATGAGGACCGGCTCCATCTTGAAGACCTCCACCGCGGACCCATCTTCTTCCGACGACGACTTCCCGACGAATGACGGTTCCTTTAAGGGACGTTATCCAAGATGGCGTCCCTCGAATTCCGATTGGCTGATAGGATTCTATCAGCCAATCGGAATTAAGGTAGGAATATTCTGATTGGCTGATGGAATCAGCCAATCAGAATCAAGTTCAATCCGATTGGCTGATCCAATCGTTAGGGTTAGATTTAGCTTTAGGGGTTAATACATTTATTAGAATAGCAGTGAACTCCAGTCGGCAGATTAGGGGTTAATAATTGAAGTTAGGTGTCGGCGATGTTAGGGAGGGCAGATTAGGGGTTAATACTATTTATTATAGGGTTAGTGAGGCGGATTAGGGGTTAATAACTTTATTATAATAGCGGTGCGGTCCTCTCGGCAGATTAGGGGTTAATAAGTGTAGGCAGATGGAGGCGACGTTGTGGGGGGCAGATTAGGGGTTAATAAATACAATATAGGGGTCGGCGGTGTTAGGGGCAGCAGATTAGGGGTACATAGGGATAATGTAAGTAGCAGCGGTTTACGGAGCGGCAGATTAGGGGTTAATAATAATATGCAGGGGTCAGCGATAGCGGGGGCGGCAGAATAGGGGTTAATAAGTGTAAGGTTAGGGGTGTTTAGACTCGGGGTACATGTTAGGGTGTTAGGTGCAGACGTAGGAAGTGTTTCCCCATAGAAAACAATGGGGCTGCGTTAGGAGCTGAACGCGGCTTTTTTGCAGGTGTTAGGTTTTTTTTCAGCTCAAACAGCCCCATTGTTTCCTATGGGGGAATCGTGCACGAGCACGTTTTTTAAGCTGGCCGCTTCCGTAAGCAACTCTGGTATCGAGAGTTGCAGTGGCGTTAAATATGCTGTACGCTCCTTTTTTGGAGCCTAACGCAGCCATTCTGTGGACTCTCAATACCAGAGTTATTTTAAAGGTGCGGCCAGAAAAAAGCCAGCGTTAGCTACGCGGGTCGTTACCGACAAAACTCTAAATCTAGCTGTTAGGGACTGATTATATGAATCTATCTGCTGAGATGAGATGATCTTAAATCCTCCAGCACTGCGAGATCCCTAGTGAAATTCTTAAAAGGCAGATTTTGCTATAATTCTCCAAGGGGGTTCCCCTACATTTCTGTATGTGAAGGAGAGACAAGGCCAGTGCAATATAGCACTGCATGACATGACAGTTCTGCTGCATTTACACTTTGTTCTTTCTATTTTATATTATATTACACTTCAGATTAAAGAACCATTAAGCTCTGTATTTCAACAACGCATTAAATGTTTCATTATTGCAAATTAATTTCTATTGTAATATATATTCATTATTCATTTTGATTCTTTTTGCTGTAAAATACATCTGAAAATTGTACTTGTTCCACATTCATCCAGGGAGGCTTGGGTTAATACTTTTAGCTAATTTATCTGTGAGCTTTTGTTTACCCCTCTCCTACCTCAAATTCTCTGTACTCATTCGCTTTTTTTTAAGGTGGAATATCAGATTTGCATCAACAATCATGAAACTATTCTTTGAAATAGTAGTTAGCATTCAAGGTAGTTTAAGTGTTAATATTATTGTGTAAATAAATATATAGTTATATTTAGCTTTTAGATAAAAATGAAAACTATTGGTAAGTATTGGTAAGTAACTAAGCTGAATTATGCTAGAGTAGAAGAAGGCAGGCTACCCCAGTCTGCTTCGTTATCTTATATCTGTCCTTAAACCAAAGACGAATACTTGGAGACAATGTAAAATTAACCCCTTAATGACCACAATGTACCCTGTATGTCACTGGTCGTTAAGGTTTTTTTCAGGACATAATAGCACAAGTCTAGCAAGAACACGCTATTAATTCCCTCCCTCCAGCAGGCTTTGTGGAATAGAGCAGTCTCAACTCTGGTGGCAAGACCGCGCTATAAAACAATCAAGTCCCAAAAAAAGGCCAGCGACATACAGGGTACGTCGCTGGTCCTTAAGGGGTTAACATGTTATTACCTTATCTCTTCTATACCCCACTGGGAATGTAATTTCTTCTGCTTGGGCCTAAGGCCAGAAACTTTCAGAATATAGAAATGAGAGATCTCACAGTGCTGGACTTGTCTCTCCTTTAGATATAGAAATGAGAGATCTGACAGTTCTGGACTTGTCTTTCCTTTAGATATAGAAATGAGAGATCTGACAGTGCTGGACTAGTCTTTCCTTTAGATATAGAAATGAGAGATCTCGCAGTTCTGGACTTGTCTTTACTTTAGATATAGAAATGAGAGATCTCACAGTGCTGGACTTGTCTCTCCTTTAGATATAGAAATGAGAGATCTGACAGTGCTGGACTTGTCTTTCCTTTAGATATAGAAATGAGAGATCTCGCAGTTCTGGACTTGTCTTTACTTTAGATATAGAAATGAGAGATCTCGCAGTGTTGATCTTGTCTCTCCTTTAGATATAGAAATGAGAGATCTGACAGTGCTGGACTAGTCTTTCCTTTAGATATAGAAATGAGAGATCTCGCAGTTCTGGCCTTGTCTTTACTTTAGATATAGAAATGAGAGATCTCACAGTGCTGGACTTGTCTCTCCTTTAGATATAGAAATGAGAGATCTGACAGTGCTGGACTTGTCTTTCCTTTAGATATAGAAATGAGAGATCTCGCAGTTCTGGACTTGTCTTTACTTTAGATATAGAAATGAGAGTTCTCACAGTGCTGGACTTGTCTCTCCTTTAGATATAGAAATGAGAGATCTGACAGTGCTGGACTTGTCTTTCCTTTAGATATAGACATGAGAGATCTGACAGTGCTGGACTTGTCTTTCCTTTAGATATAGAAATGAGAGCTCTCGCAGTTCTGGACTTGTCTTTACTTTAGATATAGAAATGAGAGATCTCACAGTGTTGATCTTGTCTCTCCTTTAGATATAGAAATTAGAGATCTCGCAGTGCTGGACTTGTCTCTCCTTTAGATATAGAAATGAGAGAACACGCAGTGCTGGACTTGTCTTTCTTTTAGTTGTAGAAATGAGAGATCTCGCAGTGCTGGGCTTGCTCTCATTTAGTTGTAGAAATGAGAGATCTTGCAGTGCTGGGCTTGTCTCTCATTTAGTTATAGAAATAAGAGATCTCGCAGTGCTGGACTTGTCTCTCATTTAGTTGTAGAAATGAGAGATCTCGCAGTGCTGGACTTGTCTCTCATTTAGTTGCAGAAATGAGAGATCTTGCAGTGCTGGACTTGTCTCTCATTTAGTTATAGAAATAAGAGATCTCGCAGTGCTGGACTTGTCTCTCATTTAGTTGTAGAAATGAGAGATCTTGCAGTGCTGGACTTGTCTCTCATTTAGTTGTAGAAATAAGAGATCTCACAGTGCTAGACTTGTCTCTCATTTAGTTATAGAAATAAGAGATCTCGCAGTGCTGGACTTGTCTCTCATTTAGTTGTAGAAATGAGAGATCTTGCAGCGCTGGGCTTGTCTCTCATTTAGTTATAGAAATGAGAGATCTTGCAGTGCTGGACTTGTCTCTCATTTAGTTATAGAAATAAGAGATCTCACAGTGCTGGACTTGTCTCTCCTTTAGTTATAGAAATGAGTGATCTCGCAGTGCTGGACTTGTCTCTCATTTAGTTATAGAAATAATGAGATCTCGCAGTGCTAGACTTGTCTCTCCTTTAGTTATAGAAATGAGCGATCTCGCAGTGCTGAAGAGTTACGCCCTTTTTCTTTTATCATCGGCCCTTAGTCACAATAATTATAGGGTCGATCACAATCCTTTACAAAACATAACACTATTATTGTCTTTTGGGGATTTTTGTAGATAAATGATTTGATAAGCTTTTCTAAATGATTGGGATGACCCCTATATTAGATTATCTTAGCCCATTACACATCTAAAACCACAGTGAACCAAATATGCAAGTTGCTAACAGAAGATACAGAAAAAATGAATACGCCAATTAAGTCCCTTTACCTCCAACTGTATCCAAACTGCACAGATGCCGTGACATAATACTGTAGCGACCACACATTAAAGCAGAGCACACTGTCAGCAGAAATGAACCTATGGTCCTTAGATACAAACATAAATTCCCCCTATGTGACACTAAGCTGAACATGTGATCATAAGCTTTTGATTATATATTCATTCAGTAGCAAAATATACATTAACCCCTTTAAGGCTCTAAATCAGAAAAGCAAAACAAATGACTATGGTGAAATTTTATATATATATATATATATATATATATATATATATATATATATATATATATATCTCATATCCAAAACAAGGTACCAGCACTTAAAACAAACACAGCAGCCGGAGTGCACTTCAAATTTCAATAGTATATAGTTCAAATCAGGAAGGCACTCTCCGTTATTATAATACACTTTTTAATAATGCAGTTAACGTTTTTGGGGTCTCCCCCGTCCTCAAACAATTTACCTAAATTGGTAAATTGTCTGAGGATGGTGGAGACCCCGAAAACGTTAACTGCATTATTAAAAAGTGTATTGTAATAACGGAGAGTGCCTTCCTGATTTGAAATATATATATATATATATATATATATATATAAACTATTGAACTATATATATATATAAAACTATTGAACTATATATATATATATATATATATATATATATCTATATATATAAAACAAAAGATGCACTCACAGGTCTTTTTCACTCACAAAGGATTTAATGGAACGTTTTCGGGGTTCAAAACCCCTTCATCGGCATACAAAATGTAAAAAACAAGCTTATTTATAGTGTGTAGTGTAACAAAGAAATACACATACCTAGTGATCTCCAAAAGTGCGCCAAATGTTCCGTGTTGGGAACGCTTACTGCGTTCCACAGTGATTGCCGAAACCGGAAGTTCAATTGCATCACTTCCGGTTTTCGCCAGTGATAACAAAATTGTATTAACTTAATCTTGAGTGTATCAAATACAATTTAAACATAACAAGCATAAATGACAAATGGCATATAAGTGTCAACATATGAAAATCAATATGTGAAGCCTATTTAATGGAATAGTGGATAAGGTGATGCGATGTGTGTACAATGCATTCACCATGGCAACAACCTCCATGGTAACTGCTGTCATGAACTGCAGTATACAATCAATGACATGTGAAAATACTAGTGAAACTTGAATCAACTCGTATATTAATCAAAACAAATATAACATAGACTGTTATGCTGAAACCTGGGATTAATCACCCGGGTGGTTTACTTATGTACAAACAAGTAAGAGTTGGATCTATGAAACAGGGACCTGTTTTCAAAAATACTACTAGTGGTTATGACTCTTCATAACCGATTAAAAACACGAATAGGACTATATTGTAGTGCTTATAATGGCAATCATGTTGCACAATAGTAAATGCAGAGAGACAAATCATAGTAACTGTAGAGGGACACCTAATATCATCGGCATGTTATTAGGAGTGAGGGAAGGCTTTAGTGATGGCCATTATATTTCAACGTGAGTACAATGCCATATCATATATACGATACCCAAAATGCATATAAAGCTTGCACATTTATAAAAATGTATGAATGTATATATGAGACACTAGCCATAGTATGGCAAATGAAAGGGTGCATAATAGCAAGTTACAGGAATAAATGCAAAGATATATTCCAATAGTATCCAAAACTTCTGTGAAATATAGTCATAATGTATGACCTACACAACCAAAAAATTATTATTGAGTGCATATAAAATCAGAGTAACCCATCGAGACAGGCCAGGCTTCCACTGAAAGATATGGATACTAAAGGATCCCAATCCACAGTGCTGTGAGTAACATGCAGATCTCACCCAATTAAGGGAGTGGTATTGCATGAGACAAACACAGAGTCACCATGCCCTCTCAAAGTACCCCAAGTATGTAGCACATTTGGTCAGGGTCACAAAAGGCTCTTGAAATCTGGCATAGTGTTTAAGCCACCGGGTTGTATGGTGCCCAGTCTGAACATCCATTGAGCCTCACATCTAAGAAGTTGTTTATTGCGATCACCGCAACCACTACCATCACATTGGACACATTTTAAACACTGGACCTCACATTTTTATACTAAATTATCACACAGGTTTGATATACTACAATCTTGGATATAACTTTTAGGCCCTTCATTTTGGATTCAGTTTGGAACATTGTTGAAGTCATCAATTGTCACATTTTTACACTAATTTTTTCCACTGACTTTTCGTGATTTGTTTTTTAAGCCATCACACTTTCTTTCACTGTTTGATTGTGCATTTGGATTTATTTGGATTTTTTGGACATCATTATTGGACATTTTTTCAACCATTTGAATTGTTTACACATTCCCTATATTTACAATTTAGATTTTATACATTGTTGCAGGTTTTTATTATTGTTTTTATTATTTAATTTATTGTAATCGACTTTTAAGTTTTTTGTGTGGATCCATGCTAATTCTAACTCTGTACTAATCAATATCATTGTTTTTATATTTTATATGTATTAAACACCATTGTATTTTTACCTTAGCCTCCGTTTGTCTGGTGCCTCTTTACACTGAATCCTTAAAGACTGACAGGTCTAGAAAATTGATGGTCTGGTCGTCCACTGTCATTTTGAATCTGACATTACTCTCAGTGTTGTTATAATACTCAAACGACCTCTGGAGTTCCTCCAGACCCCCCCGCCACACCAAAAAGATGTCATCGATGTATCTGTAGTAACAGACAATAGATGCATTATAGTTATTCCACAGATACATGTTTTCAAACTGTGACATGTAGATGTTGGCGTATGAGGGGGGCCATGGAGGACCCCATGGCCGTACCAGCTATCTGTAAATAAAAATTTATTTCGAAACAAAAGTAGTTTTTGAATAAACAGTACTCAATGAGGGAAAGCATGTACTCCACCGGAGGACCCTCATAAAGGGGGTTGTCAGTGAGATGTTCATGTACGGCCCTTAACCCTCCATGATGGGGTATAATGGTATACAGGCTGTTGACATCCAGACTCACAAGTAAATCATCTTGCTGGATGTCAACAGTCCGCACCTTTCTGATGAAATCATTAGTATCCATGATATACAAACGTATCTCCCTTACCACTGGTTGAAGTAACACGTCCACAAATTGTGCAATTGGCTGAGTTAGTGACTGCCTTGCCGACACAATTGGGCGGCCTGGTGGATGGTCCAACCACTTGTGGATCTTGGGGATCGAGTATAAGATGGGTGTCTTGGGATATTTGGTTATGCAAAAGTCTGCTCTATAATCACTATAATCCAAAAGGACAATGGCTACGACCTTATCGGCAGGCCTGAGGACAATGGAAGAGTCATCCTGGAGAGTTCAAATGGCACTCTGTTCTTCCATAGATAAGTTGTGTTTCAACAAGGTTTCAGTTCTTTCTATGTCTAGATCCTGAGTGACCAATCTAAGAAATGTTTTTGTGCTGGGGCTACTATTTGTGGGTTCAAATGAACTTGGAAGCTTGCATTTAAGTTCAACCTGAGATTTGACTGCTGTGGATTCTTTATTTTGAAAGAATTCCCTAATCTTCAAAGACCTGTTCAATTTGTAAATGTCTAACTTTAAGTCAAATTCGGATGTGGGGACACTAGGCATAAATGATAACCCTCTATTCAAAACTTTACGTTCACTCTCTGTGAGGGTATGTGTGCTTAGATTGATGACTATGTCCTCTGTCGTGGTCATCTGGGGGGTCTGTGTCTGATGCCCCGCCCTCCTAATATGGGGTCTGTTATGCCTCCCCCTCCCCGTGAGCGAGTAGTGACCCCTAAAAAATGACTCGGTGTGGAGTGCAATCTAGAGTCATGAGGGGCAAATTGATTTTGATGTCTATGTGAGCCAGGTGAGGTAAATGATGTACTAGAGAGATTTATCTCTGTATCTGTGGAGTTTCCCCCGCTAGTGTCTATTGTATCAAAATTTACTCTTCTGGTTCTTTGTCTCCTCCTGCTTTGATTACTCTGTGTGGAAGTGAGCCATTTGTATACTTTACCCTGTGTATAATCGCTATTGACAGTCTCCAACTTCCTGTTCTTGAATGTGATGAGTTCACTCTGGTATTTATCTATTTGTAACTTGATTTTGGACAACCAATTTTCCTGAGGGTCACTAGTGAGTGTGGTGTTGTGCGTTGTTTCAAATGATTGTATTTCAATCCTGACTTTACCTGATTGCTGTGACCTCCTCTATAACTAAAAATATTAGATCCAGAGAGCACTTATTTAATATGAAACACCATTTTTTTCTAAACTCTGGATTGTCACGTCCAATGGTTGGTACATTATGGACTCTGAAGCCCCTAGGGATATGACCTGTCCTGTAATAATCTGATAGATAACTACCGAGTAGTGCTAAGTCAACCTCTCTTTTTTCAATTTGAGTAAATTGTAATACAAATTAACTGGGGTCTCACTGGCTGTTTTGGAGATGGGTGCAAACAGGATCCGGTTGGCATCATCAGGAGTGTATGAAACTGTGCCTGTCTGTGCTGCCATGGCCTGGCAAGTCATGTCCTCCACCTGAAGGTCCAGGTCTGTAGAGATGGTATTCTCCTCTGCTGCTTGTGATTAACACAATCAGAATTAATTCGACCCAAACCTGAAAGGGACATATCAGACAAGTTAATCATGTCCACTACTTTTACCCCTGCAACCAAAAATACTGGTCAAATTCTCCACCAACATTGGCCCATTATGTCCTCAGACCCGGAAATTGCCATTCACAAATAACCTACGACCCATGGTGGGCTTCAAGAGGGGTACAAACCTCAAAGATCTACTTATGAAGACAGACCCTAAACAGAGCTATACATCTGGCATTAGAAGTAACATCAAAGTTTCCTATCGTTGCTTAGGCTGTACGACCTGCAATGGCCTCATTGGCACTAAAATGTTTCATCACCCACACACAAACCGGACTTTTACCATCAGACATTCCATTACGTGCACTACCACACACATAGTGTATCTCCTATTTTGCCCATGCTCTAGTTTTCATGTAGGCAAGACTTCGGGCTCACTACGTGAGCGAATGGCCAATCATCGGCACGCCATAAGGACTGCCTTAAAACAAGGTGACTCAGAACAACCAGTGGCGAGACACTGTGCCAACAAGCGACATTCAATCTCCTCCATTCGCTACATCTTAATCGATCATGTACCTGCATTGGAGAGGGGCGGTGATCGCAATAAACAACTTCTTCGATGTGAGGCTCAATGGATGTTCAGACTGGGCACCATACAACCGGTGGCTTAAACACTATGCCAGATTTCAAGAGCCTTTTGTGACCCTGACCAAATGTGCTACATACTTGGGGTACTTTGAGAGGGCATGGTGGCTCTGTGTTTGTTTCATGCAATATCACTCCCTTAATTGGGTGAGATCTGCATGTTAGTCACAGCACTGTGGATTGGGATCCTTTAGTATCCATATCTTTCAGTGGAAGCCTGGCCTGTCCCGATGGGTTACTCTGATTTTATATGCACTCAATAATAATTTTTTGGTTGTGTAGGTCATACATTATGACTATATTTCACAGAAGTTTGGGATACTATTGTAATATATCTTTGCATTTATTCCTGTAACTTGCTATTATGCACCTGGCTAGTGTCTCATATATACATTCATACATTTTTATAAATGTGCAAGCGTGATATGCATTTTGGGTATCGTATATATGATATGGCATTGTCCTCACGTTGAAATATAATGGCCATCACTAAAGCCTTCCCTCGCTCATAATAACATGCCAATGATATTAGGTGTCCCTCTACAGTTACTATGATTTGTCTCTCTGCATTTACTATTGTGCAACATGATTGCCATTATAAGCACTACGATATAGTCCTATTCGTGTTTTTAATCGGTTATGAAGAGTCATAACCACTAGTAGTATTTATGAAAACAGGTCCCTGTTTCATAGATCCAACTCTTACTTGTTTGTACATAAGTAAACCACCCGGGTGATTACTCCCAGGTTTCAGCATAACAGTCTATGTTATATTTGTTTTGATTAATATACGAGTTGATTCAAGTTTCACTAGTTTTTTCACGTCACTGATTGTATACTGCAGTTCATGACAGCGGTTACCATGGAGGTTGTTGCCATGGTGAATGCATTGTACACACATCGCATCACCTTATCCGCTATTCCATTAAATAGGCTTCACATATTGATTTTCATATGTTAACACTTGTTATGTTTAAATTGTATTTGATACACTCAAGATTAAGTTAATAAAATTTTGTTATCACTGGCGAAAACCGTAAGTGATGCAATTGAACTTCCAGTTTCGGCAATCACTGTGGAACGCAGTAAGCGTTCCAAATATGGAACATTTGGCGCACTTTTGGAGATCACTAGGTTTGTGTATTTCTTTGTTACACTACACACTATAAATAAGCTTGTTTTTTACACTTTTGTAAGCTGATGAAGGGGTTTTGAACCCCGAAAACATTCCATTAAATCCTTTGTGAGTGAAAAAGACCTGTGAGTGCATCTTTTGTTTGCTTATGTACCTGTATCCTTGCACCCAGGCTGTTGTCGAACTGGAGGGCTGAACTGGAATTTGTTAAGTATATATATATATATATATATATATATATATATATATATATATATATATATATATATATATATATATATACCTTACCCTTTAAGATTGACAATTGTACTCAATTTAATACATAAACTCATAATAAAATAAAATAAAATCTCCAAAATACAAAATAGGATCAAAAGAACTTGAAACAATAGTACCACCTACTGGAGACAAGCATAATTACAATTTTTTTTAATAATAATTCGACATCAAATAAAATATTACACTAAAACATCAAATATATTAATATTTTACACAATATATGCTGGCAATGCCTATGTTTGCAAAAAAAAAAAAAAACTTCCTGTGTTTTACCCTTAAAGGGAAAGTCAAAATTAAACATTTATGGTTCAGACTAACATGCAGTTTACTTGGTATCATTTGTTGAAAAGCATACCTAGATAGGCTCGGGTGCAGCAATGCATTACTGAGATATAGCTGTTTATTGGTGGCCACACACATTTGTCTTTTGTCAATGGCTCAGCAGATGTGTTAATCATGGTGCCAGTAATGTATTGCTGCTCTAGAGCAGACTTTAACTTTGTGTTGAACCCATTTGCAGTGATTACTAATACAGAGGTTGATCACATTATGTGCATTACATTTAGTGCAGCCTTGAAGAACAGCGCACAATCTGGTAATAACAAGTGGATCGTAAAAAAAAAGTTTACCAGGGAATATTAAACGTGGCCGAAATTATTATTAGCATACCCTATACTTTTATTGGATAGCTGATTATCATTCATATTACCAGCATTGGGCTGCACCAGCGGTATTCCCGCCCCTATGTTACGTATTGTGTTCGGGAGCAGCACACAATAGGAATACAGTATTTCTTTCTTTAATGCACAATATGGTTTTTCTTACAATAAAACCTTGTTAAACATTAATTGCCTGATTCCAGCTGAGAAGTTGTAACAGTATCAGTCAGAAAGAGAGAATTCTGGGAAGTATTTCTCAGTCTGCTTCTATGTTAAAACATTTCCTGACACAAATACCCAATGAAGAGATCCATATTGTCTGGCACTTGTTACTAAGTGATCTTTGACATACAGCCTGTACAAAGTCACAACTAACTCCTCAGAAACCAAAATAAATACTCTGCGGCCCCACTACAAAGATCATGTGATCAATCATCACTGCCGCACTAAATAAACTAATTGAAATTCTATTCAGCAGACATGCACTGCCCTTGATGTGACAGTACCCCCTGATGCTGATGATCTCTGAGTCTGAACTTCACAAAGCACAAAATCAACTAATTGAAATTCTATTCTTCAGAGATATTTACACTGCCCGATGCTGGTGATCAGATATTACCCGTGGACAGAGTCCTGTGACGGTAGTATGGGACGGTGAACCGACAGAGACACTGACAGACTCTAACAGCACCCCTGGCCTTCACAGTCACTCAACTCCACTACCACAGCACTGGAGCACTAGTAAACTAGACTAGTCACTCACAACTTTTTAGAGTGCTGTAGACAGAGAGCCGCTGTAAGTCCTCCTCAAGACAACCGCTGCGGCACGCAGTTAGTTCATAGCCTCACCCAGAAGAGTTTCAGAGTCAACACACGGCACATGCAGTCATGTGCGCCAAAAAACCTGTGACTGGCTATGTGACTGCAGTGCAGACGTTACTCGTGCACTAACTGTGGGGTGAATGTGGTCACGTGACCTATGGACCCAATACAGACAAAAAAAAAAAAAAAATGCACAGCAGCCCGGGGGATGCCGGCAATGCCGGACAGACATCAATCTTCCCGGGACAGACCAATAAAATATGGACTGTCCCACGCAAAATCGGGACAGTTGGGGGTGTGGAAAAGGCCAACTCTTGTAGTGTGGCCTCTTGACAAACCTTCCAAGAATGAAGTATTTTAAAGGTCATGATGGAGTGTGAGAATATGTATTTTACCACACTAAGAATCATTCTAATGTGTTTTTTAAAATGTGTACTCCATTATTTCTTTAGTCTATGTGTGTGCATATGCATGTCTGTGTGTTTGTGTGTGCATGCATATGCATGCCTGTGTGTTTGTATTTTTTGTGTGTGTATGCACGCATACGCATGCCTGTGTGTTTGTATTTTCCTTCCATAAGGCAGGGAGAGTCCACATCTTCATTCCGTATTGTTGGGAAATATAACACCTGGCCACCAGAAGAAGGCAAAGACACCCCAGCCAAGGGCTTAAATATCCCTCCCACTTTCCCTATCCCACAGTAATTCTTTGCCTTTCATCACTATAGGAGGTGGCAGAGAAGTGGCAGAAGATTTGGATAGTCCTGTATTTGTATGTTCCCTTTGAGAAAGCACTGGAGTTTTAAGTAATCATGTCAACCTCTCAGTGAGAGTATTGATGAAAGTTAGAGTCTGGAGATGCAGGGAAAGGTTTTGAAGTGTTGCACAGCTCATAATAGTTTGGCGCCCTTTTTTCATAGCAGGGGAAGTCCTGTCTTACGTACCACGTGACCGGGTGTGGTCTCTTTCATTTTCTAAGATCCTGCTGCAGACATCACTCCTGAGGAGAGCGTTTTCACTGTGCACACAGTGCCCCAGCCATTGGGAGTATTAAGGTGCCGCTTTTTAATTAAAAGCGTTTCTTTTTGATTGTCCTTCTGTGGGTATATACAGAGCTATGGAGGACTCTGATACTACATTAGAAGGTTTCCGCTCCTTCTGTACTGATTAATAATTCCTGTTTATATTGTGAGGAGGCTGTGGTTTGCCTGCCTGCTCAATTTTGTTCCATTTGCCTAAACACTTTTCTAAAGTCTAAGAAGGGAGACAAACCTGCTAATACTCATAGCGCTATTAGCCCTTCTGAGCCGTCTACTTCTCAGAAATCTGGATCCCGAGAAAAAATACTACCCTTTCTACAATACCCACTCCACATGCAGTTCCCCGCGGCTCAACTAATCCTCCATCTGGAGGGGGCTTTTTTCCAGCAGACTTTACCGCACAGTTACAATCTGCAGCCATGAGTGCCTTGCGCCGCTCTAACAAATGCAAGAGAAAGGTTAACATAGTTCTCCTGACCTAGAGTCATCTAAATATTTGTCGGATGTAGCTACTATATCCCAGCTATCCGTGGATTAGTTCACCTCTTTATCTTCAGAGGTTAAACTTTCTGAGTCGGAGACTTCAGTTACTAAACCTCCTTCAGCGGAGGAACCCTACTTTAAATCATCTATGTTTTTTTTATTAAAGGAGGTTCTGTCTACTCTAGAGGTTCCAGAGGCTACACTCCCTGAGAAGCCTAAGATCCTTAAATTAGACAGGGTTTACAAAGATAGGAAGGTCCCTCTGACTTTTCCTGTGCCAGTTAAGATGGTGAACATTATTAGTAAGGAATGGGAAAGAGTAGGAACTTCTTTTTCCCCCTCGTCTACTTTTAAAAAATTATTCCGTTCCCTGACTCTCAATTAGATTTGTGGGGCTCCATCCCGAAAGTGGATTGCGCTATCTCCACGCTGGCTAAGTATATAATATAATATATAATTATAATAATAATATAGCGCTTTTCTCCCTGTGCGACTCAAAGCACTTTACAAATATTACCAACATAAGACATAAAAGTTAGGAGTTTCTGAAGGTCAGATAAGCGGACTGAATGCCTGATGGAAGAGGTGGGTCTTTAGCTTTTTTTTTAAAGTTTGTAAGGACGGTGCCTCTCTGATTGCGCATGGTAAAGAGTTCCAGAAAGTAGGGGCAGCGTGGCAGAATGCTCTAGAGCCTGAGTTTGTCCTTATTCTTGGCACTGAGAGGAGGGATGTGTTGGCTGACCTAAGTGAACGGGATGGGATGTAGGGTGTCAGGAGCTCTTTCAGGTACTGTGGGCCTTGGTTGTTTAAGGCTTTGAAGGTCAGCAGGCCAATTTTAAAATATGTTCGCCATTTAATTGGAAGCCAATGCAGGGAGTGGAGAACAGGTGTTATGTGGCAGGAGCGAGTTTGATTAGTCAATAGTCTGGCTGCTGCGTTTTGTACTGTCTGAAGGCGATGGAGTTCTTTTTTTGGGAGGCCCAAGTAAAGTGCATTGCAGTAATCGAGCCTAGAGGATACAAATGCATGGATTGATGTTGCCATATCATCCGGGGGAATTAAGTGTTGTATCCTGGCTATGTTTTTCAGATGAAAGTAGGCAGATTTTATTACGGAGGAAATCTGCTGTTTAAAAGATAGTCCAGCGTCAATCAGCACTCCGAGGTTTCGTACCTTTGCTGAACTAACGAGTTCAGAGCCTCCACGCTCCAGGCCACCAAGAGTAACTCTGCTTTGTCCGGGTTTACTTTGAGACAGCTAGCATTCATCCATTCTATGAGGTCTGTTAAGCAACTGTTTATGCGGCATGCTGGGTCTGTAGTATCTGGAGCAAATGAGAAGTAGAGTTGTGTGTCATCAGCGTAACAATGATACCTTAGGCCATGTCGGTTAATGATGTCCCTCAGTTGTAGTAAGTAAATTGTGAATAGCATGGGAGACAGGATAGATCCTTGTGGAACTCCGCAGGCCAGTTCTGTTGGTGCTGATGAGCTTGATCCTGATATTACTCTCTGTGATCTAGCAAGGAAAGATTTAAACCAGTTATGGACTGTGCCTCCTAGACCACAGATGTACTGCAAGCGCTCTATTAGAATCCTATGGTCAATGGTGTCAAATGCAGCTGAGAGATCTTGGAGGATTAGAATGGAGTAATCACCTTTGTCTCTTGCCATGAGGAGATCATTTAGCACTCTGACTAGCGCTGTTTCAGTGCTGTGGCGGCACCTGAAGCCTGACTGGAAAGGATCAATATGTTTAGGCGTGATAGATGGGCTTCCAGTTGAGTTGCCACTACTTTTTCAATTATTTTCCCCAGAAATGGGAGGTTGGATACTGGTCTGTAATTAGTCATGCAGTCTGGGGCTAATAAAGGTTTCTTTAGGAGTGGTTTTACCACAGCTTCTTTTAGAGGATCTGGGAAGTCTCCTGTTTTTAGTGAACACTGCACTATTTTTGTGAGGACTGGGACGAGTGTTTCAATGCATCCAGATATGAGCTGAGTTGGAGCAGGGTCTAAGTCACACGTAGTAGGGTGCAACTTTTGTATGGTGTTTTTAACTTCTTTTATATCCACATTTGTAAAAGTGGACCATAAACTGGGGCAATCTGGCATTCCATTGTAGTGGTTCTGGTGTGTAACTGTTTGGCCTGCTGTGATAGCGGTTCGGATTGAGGAAATCTTGTCTCTGAAGAAGTTCGCAAATGTTTCACATTTATCCTGAGAAAAGTTGGTGGGGCTAAGCATGCATGCTGGTTTGCAGAGCCTTTCTACTGTGCAAAACAGTTGCCTGGGTTTATTGTGGGAGAGTGCAATTTTGAGTGATAAAAATGAAGATTTTTTCTGAGTTATCTTGGATTGATATTTTTTTAGATGTTTGGTAAGAGCAGCATTATCTTCTGGATCATGTGTTCTGCGCCACTTTCTCTCGAGCTTACGTCCTGTTCTTTTCATTTCTCTGATGGAGCTATGAAACCATGGTGCATTGTTGTGGGTTTGGACAGTGCATATGCGAGATGGTGCAATGCTTTCTAGGGTGTCTCTCATGGTTTTGTTGTAGAGTTGAACTAAGGAGTTGGGGTCTTCGCAGGTGCCCATTAGTTCACTAAGATCCATATGTGATGCTACATCCAGAGGTGTCACCCCTTTTAATAAGCGATGTTTGACCAGGTTCTGAGGCATACTACTATCCCTCTGGAGGATAGTTCTTCTTTTAGAGAGCCTATGGATAAAAAGTGGAAACTTTTCTGAGGAAGATGTTTTCAACATACTGGGTTTTTATTTCAGCCGGCAGCAGCTGTAGCTGCAGTTGCTGGAGCAGCTACCTACTGGTGCGACACTCTGTTGGAGCTCATTGAGGTGGAGACTCCCCTTGAGGATATTCAGGAGAGAATTAAGGCACTGAGAATTCCAAATTCTTTCATCTGTGATGCGCATATGCAGATTATTCGCATAAATGCAAAGGCTGTTGGCTTTGTGGTTCTAGCCCGCCAGGCTCTCTGGTTGAAGTCTTGGTCTGCGGTTATGACTTCTAAATCCAGACTCTTTTCCCTTCAAGGGGAAGATTTTATTCGGTCCAGGGCTGGACTTCATTATCTCTATGGTTACTGGAGGGAAAGGTGCCTTCCTACTGCAAGATAAGAAGAATAGGCCTAAGGGACGGCAACTGTCTAATTTTTGTTCCTTTCGTGCTGACAAGTCGCAATGACAGCAGTCCTCTTCCAAGTCCGAGCAGCCCAAGAGTACTTGGAAGCCCGCTCACTCCTGGAATAAGTCCAAACAGACTAAGAAGCGCGCTGAGAACAAATCGTCATGAAGGGGTGGCCCCTGATCCGGGATCGGATCAAGTAGGGGGCAGACTGTCTCTTTTTTCAGACGCTTGGTTCCAGGACGTACAGGATCCTTGGGTATCTTGGGTATCTTGTATCTTAAGGATACAGGATAGGATTCAAGTCTCATCCGCCCAGGGGCAGATTCCTACTCTCAGTTTTTCAACAAGACCAGAAAAGAGGGCTGCCTTCTTAGGTTGCGTTTGGGATCTCTCCTCTCTAGGAGTAATTGTTACGGTACCTACAGCAGAAAGAGGTTTGGGGTTTTATTCAAACCTTTTTGTGGTTCCAAAGAAGAAGGGAACTTTTCATCCAATTCTGGACCTAAAGTCCCTAAACAAGTTTCTGAGCATTCACTCATTCAAGATGGAGACTATACGGTCAATCATTCCTCTGGTTCAGGAAGGACAGTTTATGACAACAGTAGACCTGAAGGATGCATACCTTCACGTTCCGATTCACAGGAAACATTTTCAGTTCCTGAGGTTTGCTTTTCTGGACCAGTACTTCCAGTTCATAGCTCTTCCGTTTGGCCTCTCTACTGCTCCAAGGATATTTACAAGCCGTTGCCAGAACATGAGGTATTTCAGTAACACCTTACCTGGTACAGGCACCATCTTTTCGTCTAGCGGAAGAACATTCGGAGTCCCTTTTCAGTCTTCTTCAATCACATGGATGGAAGATAAACTTGGTAAAGTGTTCTCTTACTCCAAGTACATGGGGGAATTTCCTGGCAACTATAATAGACTCCATATCCATGAGAATATTCCTCACAGATCAGAGACGTTTCAAGCTAACTTCTTTTCCTCCAGGCCTCCTCGAGACCCTCAGTGGCTCAGTGTATGGAGGTAATCAGACTCATGGTGCCCTGCATGGACATCATTCCTTTTGCCAGATTCCATCTCAGACCCTTACAACTATGCATGCTGAGACAATGGAACAGCGACCATTCAGATCTGTTTCAACAGATTGTGCTGGACAGTCTGTCGAGAGACTCGCTCACCTGGTGGCTCTGTCCAAATCATCTGTCCCAAGGCACGTGCATTTTGAGACCATCCTGGGAGATTGTGACTTCGGACGCAAGCATTTCCGGCTGGGTAGCCGTTTGGGATGCCAAGAAGTCACAAGGTCTGTGTGTGTCCCTTACGACCAATATTTTGGAACTCCGGGCAATCTTCAATGCCTTGAAGGCTTGGCCCTTTCTGGGTTCATCCCAGTTTATCAGATTCCAATAAGACAATATAACCTTGGTTGCCTATATCAACCATAAAGGGGGAACGAGAAGTTCCTTGGTGATGAGAGAAGTAGCTCAGATACTCGAGTGGGAGGAGACTCACAAATGTACTCTGTCAGCAATCCACATTCTGGGTGTGGACAACTGGGAAGCGGACTACCTCAGCAGGCAATCCATTTACCTAGTGGAGTGGTCTCTTCACCCTGAGGTGTTTGCAGAGATATGCAGCAATCCACATTCTGGGTGTGGACAACTGGGAAGCGGACTACCTCAGCAGGCAATCCATTTACCCAGTGGAGTGGTCTCTTCACCCTGAGGTGTTTGCAGAGATATGCAGTGAGTGGGGGGCACCAGAGATAGATCTCATGACATCCCGCCTCAATACCAAGCTACCCAGGTATGGATTGAGGGATTCTCAGGCAAAATTGATAGATACCCTATCAGTACCATGGAGGTTCAGACTCATATATCTTTCCTCCATTACCGCTTCTCCCTCATCTAGTGGCTCGCATCATGCAGGAGCGAGCATCTGTGATTCTGATTGCTCCATTGTGGTCGAGAAAGGACGTGGTTTGCGGATCTTGTGGGGATGTCCTCATCTCCTCAGTGGAGGTTACCATGTCGCAGAAATCTGCTGATACAGGTTCGTTCATTAAAATCTAGATTCTCTGAGGCTGACTGCGTAAAGGTTGAACGTTTAGTCTTAGCCAAGAGAAGGTTTTCTGAGAGTGTTATCGACACTCTGGTTCAAGCTTGTAAGCCAGTTACTTGTCGTATCTACCATAAAGTGTGGAGGACTTACTTGTACTGGTGTGAAGAGCATGGCGTTTCCTGACATAAGGTTAAGGTTGCCAGAATTTTATTTTTTCTCCAGGATGGACTGGAGAAGGGCCTATCTGCTAGTTCCCTGAAGAGACAGATATTGGCCCTGTCGGTGTTACTGCACAAAAGATTGGCTAAACTTCTGGATGTGCAGTCCTTTGTTAAGGCTCTGACTAGGATCAGACCCGTGTTTAGATCTGGGGCTCCACCTTGGAGCCTCAATCTTGTTCTTAGTGTTTTGCAGCAGGCTCCGTTTGAGCCTATGCAAACTGTTGACATTAAATTGTTATCTTGGAAGGTTCTTTTTTTGTTGGCTATTGCCTCTGCACGCAGAGTTTCTGAGATTTCTGCTTTGCAGTGTGATCCCCTTTTCTGTTTTTTTATGCTGATAAGGCGGTTTTAACGCACTAAACTAGGGTTCCTCCATAAGGTGATGTTGGATCGTAACATTAATCAAGAAATTGTTGTTCCTTCCTTGTGTCCTAATCCTTCTTCAGCGAAGAAACGTTTGCTTCACAATCTAGATGTGGTTCGTGCCTTGAAGTTCTATCGTCAGGCTACTAAGGAATTCATACAATCTTCCTCTTTGTTTGTCATCTATACGGAGAAGCATAAGGGGCAGAAGGCTACTATGACTTCTCTATCTTTCTGGTTCAGGAGTGTCATCCGCTTAGCTTATGAGACAGCTGGATGACAGCCTCCTGAGAGGATAACGGCTTATTCCACAAGAGCAGTGGCTTCCTCTTGGGCTTTTAAGAACGAAGCCTCAATGGATCTGATTTGTAAGGCGGCTATCTGGTCTTCCTTACATACTTTTTCTAAATTTTACAAGTTTGATGTGTTTGCTTCGGCTGAAGCAGCTTTTGGAGAAAAGTTTTGCAGGCTGTGGTGCCCTCAGAATAGGGTCCGCCTCTTTTTTCTGTTCCCTCCCGTTATTCATTCAGTGTCCTCTGGAGCTTGGGTATAGTTTTCTCAACAGTAAGAAATAAAGTCATGGACTCTCCATGCCTTATGGAAGGAAAACATAATTTATGCTTACCAGATAAATTCCTTTCCATCCTGGCAGGGAGAGTCCACGACCCCGTCCGTAATTTATTTTTTTGATGGGCGGCTCCCTTTTTATATTTTTTCTTCTGGCACCTTTTATACCCTGATGTTTCTCCTACTTTTCCTTGTTCCCTCGGCAGAATGACTGGGGGATAGGGGAAGGGGGAGGGATATTTAAGCTTTTTGCTGGAGTGTCTTTGCCTCCTCCTGGTGGCCAGGTGTTGTATTTCCCAACAGTAAGGAATGAAGTCGTTGACTCTCCCTGCCAGGAAGAAAAGGAATTTATCTGGTAAGCATAAATTATGTTTTGTGTGTGTGCGTGTGCACGCGCACATACGCATGCCTGTGTGTTTGTATTTGTGTGTGTTTGTGCATACGCATGCCTGTGTGTGTGTGTGTGTGCATACGCATGCCTGTGTGTGTGTACCCATATGCATGCCTGTGTGTTTGTGTGTGTGTGTCCATACCCATGCTTGTGTGTTTGTGTGTGCCCATACCCATGCCTGTGTGTGTGTATAGCCATATGCATGCCTGTGTGTTTGTGTGCATGCGCGTATGTGTACAATTATCAAATTAAAAAGAAATCTTTAGAGGGACACTGGACTCCAATTTGATCCACCATAGAATGTATTAAAGTGAAGGTCCATTTTGATGAATTAGTGCCCGGTTTTCCCGGGGGAATCTTGGCCTGATGCAACGCTGTGATTGGAGGAAGCCGGATTCGTCATTTTGGACCCACGAAGATGGGCGGAGGAAGTGCTGGAGCGGCTGCCAGGATTAAAAGGTAAGTTTTTGAAGAAAACAGTGAAATGTCAATTTTGATTAATCAAAGTGCCCTTGTTTTTAATAGGTTTATTAAAAACCTGGCACTAATTAATCAAAATGGACCTTCACTTTAATAAGGAAAATAACATAATATTGCAATAAACAGATTTGTTTTTATTCTTCCTGTAAATTAATTGTATCTGTTCCATTTCTGTAAGTATACTGGAGAGCTTAGTTCATACTTCATACATGACAGAACTTATCTAACCCATCAACATTATTCACAGTGACTGTTTAGATTAAAACACAAGTTAATTTACTGTCGACATCAAAGGACACCAGGAATATGAATTCCATCAGGCTTTTTTCAAGGGGTATATATATATCCCTGGGCAGCATGTCATTTTAAAGTGTTAAACTTCTCTAAAACATGTCCTTTGTACGTGCATGTGTGTGTGTGTGTATATGTGTGTGTGTCTGTGTGTGTGTATAGGTGTGTATGTGTGTATATGTGTATGTATGTGTGTGTGTTTGTGTGCATATATGTGTGTGTATGTATGTAAATGTGTGTATGTGTGTGTATATGTGTGTTTAAATCTGTGTGTGTATATGGTTGTGTGGGTATGTGTGTGAATATGTGTTTAGGTATGTGTGTATATGAGTGTGTATGTATATGTGTGTCAGGGGCGTATTTAGGTTTTGTGCTGCCTAGGCACTCACAATTCTGCTGCCCCCCCCCTACCCCCCCCCTCCCAGGTTTTAAGCCTTTTTTGCCCATAACGTATTTTGGTATCTGCCCATACACATTTAATTACAGGGAGCTTTAAAATATTTAAAACATTTATTAAAGCAGCTTGAGAAAAATTTGTAAATCTTTGAAGTAGTTGTAGAGGAGATAAAAGAAATGTTTAGTCTATTAAGTGTGTTGTATGATCCACATATATCCATTTCTGGGGCAGTGCAAGAGTCTGCCTATGTGACCCCTTTAGCAGGGATTATATATATATATATATATATATATATATATATATATATATATATATATATATAGTAAATTGACAAAAATAAGCAGCTCTTTAAATATGCACTCCCAAATGCATACTATACTACCAACATGCATGTAAAGTTGTAAACCTATACAAAATAACTGCTAAAAGCACTTTATACAAATAAGATTATACAAATGTGCTGCACTCCATGGCCTGCTGCACAACATATAGTAATACGTATGCAGCTAGAGATACACAGACAGTATTTAGCGTTACAAGATGTCAGTGCAGCAGGAATACGCCTCTTACTGGCATAAGCAAATATCGCTGCTTCCGAGTAATATGATAAAGCGGAGCAGGGGATGAGACAAGGAAGTTCAAGGTCCAGGGGTTACACAGGTTTGGTAGATGCCAGTGCAGCAGAAGTATTGTAACGGAAATGGAAGACATTTTTTCACTGCTAACCGCAGCATCATTTTCAGGCAGCCACAGCACATCCATTCAAGGCAGCATTAGTGCCAGCTAACACAGTCACTTAATGCCTCCTCTGCTAGCGACTTAACATTTTATTGCCTAATGATTAGGCAATAAAATATAATGTCGCTAGCAGAGGAGGCATTAAGTGTTAGCTGGCACAGTGCTGCAAACTAATAAGATAATTATGCTTACAGCCTACGGTACCTACTATCAGGACTCAGCCCTACCTCCAGTTCATCCACTGATACTGATACACTCACAGCGCCCCTTCTGCTGCCTCCACTCCTCCATGATCAGTCTCCTCTCCCGGCCGTCTCTGACACCGGTCACCGCTGACTTGACTCTTCACCTAACCCCCGTTGTCGTCTGGGCGATCACGTGCGTGCGTGACTCCCTCAAGCCATGCGCTAACAGCAAGAAGGCGCCAATATTTTTTTTTATAGCCAGATGAGCAACATATTCAGTGAAGTCATGGCAAATGCCGCCCCCAAAATCTGTCGCATTAGGCACCGGCCTTGTTGTCCTATGCCTTAATACGCCCCTGATGTGTGTGTGTGTATATGTGTGTTTAAATATGTGTGTATATGGTTGTGTGAATATGTGTGTGTGTATGTGTGTATGTGTGTGTGCTAATATGTGTACGTGTGTGTATGTATGTATGTTTGTGTGTGTGTGTATGTGTGTGTATTAGGGTTGCCAGGTGTCCAGTATTCAACCAGACAGTCCAGTATTTTAGAAGACTGTCCAGTAAAATCTGTACAAAATACTGGACACTCAAATGTCTAGTATTTTTAAAGACCCCTGTCATCTAAATGTAAAGAGCCTTCTAGGCCTTTATGCATTAGAAATATGGGTAAAAAATAAGTTACACTGTGCATTTTCTATTATATGTGTTACAGGCAACCATGGGGGTGTTCAATCATTGCTGGGTGTGTACCTCTAGCAGCCAAGGGGGTCACATCACTGCTCTGTGCATGTGTTACTCGCAGCCAAGGGGAAAAAATGACTGCTTAGTTGTGAAAAATATATGTGGTGGGATCAAGGGTGGGGCCTAAGGTTCAACTTTTGTGGAGACTATGGACCTGTTTCCGTGTGAGTCTTCAGGCTCGCTGGAAACAGCAGTTATGAAGCAGCGGTCTAAAGACTGCTGCTCCATAACTTGTCCGCCTGCTCTGAGGCTGCGGACATCAATCTGCCTAATCCTATACGATCCATCCCCTGCTAGAGGCAGATTGGCCGTGAATCTGCAGGGGGCAGCATTGCACAAGCAGTTAATAAGAACTGCTTGTGCAATGATAAATGCCAACAGCGTATGCTGTCGGCATTTATCAATGTGCGGCGGACATGATACGCTACAGCGTATCATATCCGTCCACACTTTAATAAATCGGCACCCTTGTGTGAACCCAGCTACGTCCCATATCCAATCACCTATAGATCGTCCAGTATTTTTATGAAGTACATCTAGCAACCCTAGTGTGTATTTATGTGTGTGTACATGTGTATGTATGTGAATGTATGTGTATATGTGTATATGTGTGTGTGTGTGTGTGTGTGTATGTGTGTATGTATGTGTGTATATGTATGTATGTTAATGTATGTGTGTATGTGTGTGTATGTATGTATGTGAAAGTATGTGTGTATATGTGTATGTATGTGTATGTATGTGTGTGTGTATATGTGTGTGAGTATGTGTGTATGTATGTGTGTGTTTATTGATGTGTGTATATGTGTGTGAGTATGTATGTGTGTATATTTGTGTATGCGTGTATATGTGTGTTAGTATATGTGGTTGTATATGTGTGTGTGTGTATGTATGTGAATGTATGTGTGTATATGTGTGTTAGTATGTGTGTGTGTGTGTATGTATGTGAATGTATGTGTGTATATATGTGTGTATATGTGTGTTAGTATGTGTGTATGTATGTGAATGTATGTGTGCATATATGTGTGTATATGTGTGTTAGTATGTGTGGTTGTATGTGTGTGTGTGTGTGTGTGTATATGTGTGTTAGTATGTGTGTGTGTATGTGTGTGTGTATATGTGTGTTAGTATGTGTGTGTGTGTGTGTGTATATGTGTGTTAGTATGTGTGTGTGTATATGTGTGTATATTTGTGTATGCGTGTATATGTGTGTTAGTATGTGTGTGTGTATATGTGTGTGAGTATGTATGTGTGTATATTTGTGTATGCGTGTATATGTGTGTTAGTATATGTGGTTGTATATGTGTGTGTGTGTATGTATGTGAATGTATGTGTGTATATGTGTGTTAGTATGTGTGTGTGTATGTGTGTGTTCATTTGACAATGCAGTGAGTGCCTGCTGTTTAAATTTTCTCTAAAATAGTGATTTGTGTAGTAGTATTTGTAAGATGAAACTGAAATTTGATTTTCAAAAACTTAAAGCTATGGGTGAAGTGGCAAGAAAAGTTTATTATTAAAATAACAAACAAGTGATAAAAGGTTGATGGAAAAGTCCATTATCTGTATTGTGTAATCCTCTCAGAGGCTTTTTGTTCATCTTAAAATACAAATTACAGCACCTAGTGAATGAAGCTTATTGTGTGGTTGCGCAAAATAAAATAAATTTATTGTGCAACTCTGCCATCTAGTGTTCAACATTAGTAGCTTTCTTGCTGAATCATGTTCTTACTGGAATTTGTCAGAACATGATTAAATAGTAGCGACCTATAATCTATACGCATAATAATATTTTAATGCAAAGTGCATAAACTTTCAATAGGCTAAAATCTTCCCAGCAACTAAATTTATAAAAAAATTTTATTAATCATTTCTTTTGCAGTGTTTTAGGAAAAGCAACAGCCATAATGCAAACAACCATAATGAGCACAACAGAAGGGAGTTTTTAATAAGCAAAACAGGCAAATTGCTTGTCATTAAAGGGACACAAATTGTAAGATGCATAACAATGTACCATTGAGGGTGAAGATTTTTTGGGGCACCTCAAAGGTAACTCAATAGTAAACAATAGCCATAATAAAGACACAGAGAGATAGATAAATAGATAGATAGATTGCTAAATAGATAGGTGATAGATAGATACATAGATAGATAGATAGATAGATACATAGATAGATAGATAGATGATAGATGATAGCTAAATAGATATATGATAGATTGATAGATGATAGATAGACAGACCTACAACCTGCACTAATAAAAGCCTTCCATGAATTAGGATTGTACACATTCTGCACATACCTATATATTGACTAACTGCTATGGGCACCCAGCACATGGGCCCTAGTGCCACCCCACCTGCTGCACCATTGGTAGTTCTGCCCCCTGGTACCTTCATATCTGAGAATAATTTTACAATGTATTATGCAGCTTTATTTTGTCAAATGAGCATAATATTTTATGTTTTTTCTTTTCACTGATTTCCCTGTCCCCTAGAACAAAAGAACCCCTGCTAACCAATCACAAACTAATATGCAGATATAGCATGAACGTGTGGTAGCCTACTCTATTGCCTTAAAGGGACAGTCTACACCAGAATTTTTATTGTTTTAAAAGATAGATGATCCCTGTATTACCCAATACCTAGTTTTGCATAACCAATACTGTTATATTAATATACTTTTTACCTATTTGATTACTTGTATCTAAGCCTCTGCAAACTACCCCCTTATTTCAGTTCTTTTGACAGACTTGCATTTTAGCCAATCAGTGCTGGCTCCTAGGTAACTTTACGTGCGTGAGCTCAATGTTATCTATATGACACACATGAACTAATGCCATCTATTGGGGAAAAACTGTCAACTGCATTTAGATAAGAGGCGGCCTTCAGGGTCTAAGAAATTAGCATATGATCCTACCTAGGTTGTGCTTTCAACTAAGAATACCAAGGGAACAAAGCAAAATTAGTGATAAAAGTAAATTGGAAAGTTGTTTAAAATGACATGTTCTATCTGAATCATGAAAGTTTATTTTGGACTAAACTGCCCCTTTAAGGTGGTTTAGCACTGATTGAGCTTAATACAATTAGTAAAAATTTTTTTTTTAAATAAACAGACATATTCCTTTTTAATCTTTATCTAATAGATAACATATATATTTATGTATATACAGTATACACAATAATATTAAAAAAAATGAGTACAGAGAATGTGAGGTAGGAGGGTAAACAAAACCTTATAGATAAATTAGCAAACAAGTACATTTTTCATATGTATTTTACAGGAAAAGGAAGCAAAATAAATAATAAAAAGATCCCAAAGGGGGAACTGAAAGGGCTCGCTGATGGTGAAAAATATGTTCAGTGTAAATTTACCACAGTCCGTTTCTTATTGGAACCAAATGAATCTCCAGCTTGTGGAATTGTAGCGTGATCAATAAGAGGACAGTGATACAGAGGCCGCTCCACTTGTACCCAGTGTATAGGGAGATCTAAACAAATGGCAAAAAAGAAGAAAGAGGGCGTCTCATAGTGTGGTATGTTCCCAACTGGGAGAAAGAGTGTAAAAATTGCAAGGCTTACCAGAAGCTGTTGCACCGTACTCTGACCGGTGCCAGCAGGCAGACTAACACTCAACAGTGGTTAGTACACTGAACCAGGATGATCCCCGACCTGATAGTCAGCTGTTTCAGGGAGTTCCCTGTGGTGGCATCTGCCATAATTCAATGTAAACAGCTCCTTGGGAACCAGCTGTGAGTTGCGGTATAACTTTGTGTACACCAAGCAAACTTGAAATAAAATCGAAGGAAAACTTATACAAAACGGATTTATTGCCTGAAGAAACGACCTATATGCATGGTCGAGAAAAGCGTTGCAATAACAGATTAAAGCATTGTTTTTAAACCTTACTATCTTGGAAGTTGTCCTTCGATTTTATTTCAAGTTTGCTTGGTGTACACAAAGTTATACTGCAACTCACAGCTGGTTCCCACAGAGCTGTTTACATTGAATTACGACAGATACCACCACAGGGAACTCCCTGGAACAGCTGACTATCGGGTCGGGGATCATCCTGGTTCAGTGTACTAACCACTGTTGAGCGTTAGCCTGCCTGCTGGCACCGGTCAGAGTACGGTGCAACACCTTCTGTTAAGCCTTGCAATTTGTACACTCTTTCTCCCAGATGAGAACATACCACACTATGAGGCGCCCTCTTTCTTCTTTTCCACCAAAATAAATAATGAATGTATACCGCAGTAATGTTTCATTTTCAATAAATGCTTTGTTTAATGGCCTTTAAAGATCTAGGATAGCTTCTTTGAACATACCACTAGAGGCCGCTACATTTGGAGTGAATAATCCCTGTATAAAAAAGAAAGTAGACATGGAAACATAGATTTTGATGGAAGATAGGAACCCTAGGCCCAAGCCTAATATTTCCTAAAAGTATAAACTTAACCTCCTCCAAAAATCAATCCCCCTTTCTGTAAAGAAGGGCTTCTGCAAATTACTCCTGAATATACTACCCTTTAGCTGGAGATCATGACACCATGTTCTTGAATTTTTGTTTTATTAAAAATACTCACTGCCTCAGCTTTAATAAGGCCTTTCATATACTTGAAAGTTACTATCATATCGCCTCTTTCCCCTCTCTCCTCTAACTATACATATTTAGCTCATTGAGCCTCTCCTGGTAAGTTTTATGTTTTAGACCATGTACCATTTTAGTAGCCCTCCTTTGCACAGATTCCAGTTTGTTTATATCCTTCTGAAGATATGGCCTCCAGAACTGCACACAATATTCAAGATGAGGCCTAACTAATAATCTGTAAAGTTGCATAAGATATTTCTTATGCAAGATCTTAGTTCTGCTGCAAATACCTGTACGCAGGGAACCCCTGGGAGTTCGAAGTAACGGGAAGGGGACTTGACCGTTGTAAGGGGGCGGGCTTAGCATGCGCTGTTACGCATTTAAGGAAAGAGCGGGAGAATCTGTCATCAGATTATTTATCAAACCTTTCTGGAAAGTGCTTGTTAATTGGTAATTTGTGATGGCGCATTTTGATGCGATTTTTGACCAACTTAAGTTAGAAGCTGCCAAAATGGGCCCTACCTGGCTCGAAGATAAGTTACGTCCATTGTTTAGCCCGGTTATCGAACCCAGGGAGGATATCGTGGATGTTGCATCGAGACCTGTGAGGCGTTCGAGGCCCCCAGTTCGTTCGGATCCGGATCCGGAGGGGGGTAATAACGGTCGGAGAAAATCCAGCCCCAGTCCGGGGTTAAAGGCGGCTGTGAGGAAGAAGTCAAGTTCTAGTTCCGGAAGTCGGCAGGCCGGAGCGGAGGTTGCGGATAATGCGATGCTGTCCGGGAGCACTTGTTCCCTTCCGGAACAATTCGTAGAGCCTGTAATGAAGGGTGATTCTTTGCCTAAGGGTAAGATGGCCAATTTAGGCCAAAAAGTAGCATTTAAGGGAAAAAGGCAAGCTAGTAAAAGTGACGGCCCGCCGAGGCCTAGTTTGCCGTGTGGGGGTAAGGAGCAAGTGAGTATAGGTAGTTTAGGAAGTGCCTTAGTGAAAAAGAAAGGTGAGGGTTTGAATGTGTCGGGGCTGACTGAACTACCTCAGGCGGTTTCAGAACAGTTACATAATGTTTCAAAAACGGCACAGATTTTAAGACCTTGTAGTAATATTGAGGAACAGGCTTATCGAGTGTTAGACGAGAGGGTGGAAGGGCCTGAAGTCAGTGAGAGTCAGCATGACACCGAGGTTGATAACGGTGTTGAAGAATTAGCTTTATATTTAGATTCTTCTGAAGAGGATTTTATTCCACCTTCTCCCAGTGTAGTTAACCCTATTCGCCAGTTTAAACCGTCAGTCAGGGTCCCGAGTGATTTGGTTTTAAAGGGTGAGTTAAGAAATTTGAGGGATAGGAATGTTGACGTAATTAAAAATTTACCTGTCTCTAATGATGTTTTTCTTTTAGAAGGGAATGAGACTGGGTCACGGCCTGAGAATTCCCCGGGTCTTTTAATGGTGGGAAATGACGGCCTAAGTGGGGATGCTTATGGTCTGCAGGAATCCTGGACGGAAAATATCAGGCTGGATATTGAGGATGGCGTTCCGGGGGCGGAACGTTTTAATGCAAGGGGAGAAGAAACAAGGGTGAGTACGGCCAACAATCTTAATTTTGGTCTTCAGGGCATGATGGGTCAGAGTATTAATAATACGTTTCATAGCTCGGTTAACTCTGTTCAACGTCCAAACAGGTCTGGGATTGGGAGAATACAAGGTAGAGGTAGACAACGCAAGAGGTATGGGGATTTAAAGGGAGAAGGGTTTGAGGTTCCATCTGCTAAGAAGGGTAAGGGTGTTTTAGTGGATAGTAGGTTGGGTATGTCTACAGCTAGTAGGGGCATTGGAATTTGGGCACCTTCTGGGGGTTTGTCACATGTTTCTTTTTTGCAGGCGGAAAAAGGTCAGCAATTAATGGCTATTACGGATCCCAGGACTACTGGTTTCCAGAATATAGAGAAGGTTACGGCTGCATCTCAAGGGGTTCAGTCTGCAGCGACTCAGGATCCGAGTACAGGTAATGAGGGATCCGGGGTGGTGAATCTGAATGTGGGGGTTGATACAGTTGGTGTGCATGCTGATCCTTTATCTATAACTGTTGTAGCGGGTTTAAGGGACTTGTTAGCCAAATTAGAAGGAGCCAAAGTCCCGGGGGGAGTTGCCAATTCATGGGTTCCCCCTAAATTGGCTCTCCAAAATGGGGTATTAGGGATTGTTGGTGAGGGAACAAAAGATGTAGGGTCGGTACCCCAATCTCAAATGGTCGGTTTATCCCAGCAAAAGGTGGCTAATGTTGATAATAAAGCGTCTGGGGGTCCCGAGCTGAAGATTGCTGACACGGCTTTAGCCAGGTCTTGTTTGTGTTCTATCGGGCCTTTGGGTATGCATTTGACGGTCGAGTTAAGGGAAAAGATATACAAGAGAGAGTTTATTGAATTATTTTCCCTCCTTCCTCTTGATCAGTCTTTTGAGATACCTGAAGACTCAAAAAAGGATTCGGCCAAGAAGGAGGAGGAGGAAAGGAAAAGACGTTACAGAAAATTACCGAAAACATTTACTAACTGGTTCCAGGCTTTTGTTATTTATGCTAGTGTATTTGCTGTTAAGTTCCCTGATCAAGGCGCGGCCCTCTTTTGCTATTTAGATGAAATTGCCGCTGCTCAGAGAACATATGGTGGTATGGCTTGGTGGTTTTATGATGAACAATTTAGACAACGTTTGTCGGTTAAGCCTGAGATGAAATGGGACGATCGTGATATGGGTCTATGGTTAAAAGTGATGACCCCGTTAAGGTCTTCGCAGCCTTTTCGCGGGGGTGCCGGCGGGTCTCTTCAAAGCGGTTCGTCGGCAACAGTCAAAAAAGGTTTCTGTTTTGCTTTCAATGAAAAGTTCTGTAAATGGGGATCGTCCTGTAAATTCAGACACGAATGCTCAGGGTGTGGGGGATCCCACCCTTCCATTAAGTGTTTCAAAAAGAACAAATTGGGAGGAACCCAGGAGCTTCCTGAAAAAGGGATTAACTCCGGTGAGGCTAAGCGGGATGGAGCTGTGGCTCGTACTCTACACTAAACAGAAGGGCTGTGGTGATAAGGCCTTGTTATTGCTACATGGTTTTGAGTTTGGTTTCAGAATCCCATCTTCAGGGGGTGTTGTTCATTACAGGGGTAACCTTAAGTCTGCTAGAGAATGGCCTGAGGTTGTCAGGATTAAGCTTGAGAAGGAGGTTTCTTTGGGTCGAATGGCAGGTCCTTTTAAAATCTCTCCTATCCCCCATTTGCGTATTTCTCCTTTAGGAGTGGTTCCTAAGAAAGAGCCTGGTAAATTTCGTCTAATTCACCACTTATCCTTTCCAAAAGGTGGATCTGTTAATGATGATATTCCGGATGAATTATCGTCTGTGTCTTATACATCATTTGACATGGCAGTTAATTTGGTTAGAGAGGCTGGTCAATTTGCTTTAATGGCTAAAGTGGATATTGAGGCGGCTTTTCGGTTACTTCCAGTTCATCCTTCTTCACATTATCTTTTGGGTTGTTGTTTTGAAGGTTTTTTCTACATCGACCTCTGCCTCCCGATGGGTTGTTCTATTTCTTGTTCTTTGTTTGAGTGTTTTAGTTCCTTTTTGGAATGGGTCGTTAAATTCAAGTCTGGAGTCTCGTCAGTAGTTCATTATTTGGATGATTTTCTTTTTATTGGTCCCACTGATTCGGACGTTTGTTTGAAGTTAAGGGATTGTTTTTATTCAATGGCATCTGATTTTGGGGTTCCTATTGCAATGGAAAAATCTGAGGGTCCAGTTACGGCCCTTAAATTTTTGGGTATTACAATCGACTCTGAAAGTATGGAATGTAGGCTACCTGTGGAAAAGATTGTGGATTTGTCAGAAATGATTCAGCAATTTTTGGCGGTCCGTAAGGTGACTTTGAGAAAAATGCAATCTTTGCTGGGAAAATTGAATTTTGCTTGCAGAATCATTCCTATTGGTAGAGTTTTTTCTAGAAGAATGTCATTGGCTACGCCTGGTGTTAGTAAGCCTCATCATTTTGTAAGGATTAAAAAAGGCCACAAGGATGATTTGAAAGTTTGGTTGGAATTCCTTAAAAACTTTAACGGTGTTGCAATATTTATGGAAGCTAGGATCTCTAATGTTGATTTGGATTTGATAACTGATGCAGCTGGGGGTGTTGGTTTCGGGGCTTATTTTCAGGGGCATTGGTGTGCAGAGGTGTGGCCTCAAGAGTGGGTCAATTTGGGTTTAACAAGGAACCTAGTTTTCCTTGAACTATTTCCGATTCTGGTGGCTCTGTTTGTGTGGGAAGTTGATTTTATGAATAAATCCATATTGTTCCATACGGATAATATGGGTGTTGTTTCTGCTATTAATTCTTTATCTGCATCATCATTACCAGTTTTGCGTTTATTAAGAGTACTAGTCCTGAAATGTTTAAGTATGAATGTATTTGTCAGGGCAAAACATATCCCTGGTAAGCTTAATTTGATAGCAGACTCTTTATCTCGTTCACAGTGGTCTCGCTTTCGAGAGTTGGCTCCTCAGGCGGATGTAGCTGGAGCGATGTTTCCTGTCCAACTTTGGAAGCTTGGGACGGAGGATTGGCTGAATTAATTAAAAAATCTTTGGCTCCAGGTACTTGGTCGTCCTATGTATCAGTTTGGAGGGAATGGGAAATGTGGTTATGTCAATCTGAAATTAAAGAAGGGTCTGATGATGTCACGGGTTGCTTATTGGAATGGATGTGGCATTGGGGAAATTTGGGTTTGTCACCATCTAATATGGAAAGAAGATTGGCGGCCCTTGCTTTTAGATTTCGTTTATTAGGTTTGTCTGATGTAACAAAAGTTTTTTGGGTACGTCAAGTTCTTAAAGGCTTGAAGAAAAAGGCAAAGGTTAGAGATAAGAGAAGGCCTATTACATTTTCTTTACTTAAAAAAATTTGGGTAGTATTAGCAGAGATTTGTGCATCAAGATTTGAAATAATATTGTTCAGAACGGCCTTTGTATTGGCCTTTTTTGGGGCATTTAGACTTTCGGAATTGGTAAGCCCTAGCAAAAAAGTTTCAGGAGGTTTACAAAAAGAAGATGTAATATGGAACAATAGCAGGGTAGAAATATTACTGAGAAGTAGTAAAACGGACATATATGGGAAAGGCAAGAACATAGTGCTGTTCCCTAGTGGTGGAGAGATATGTCCATGTCAGGTAATGATGCTTTATGGGTCCATACGGCCTTTGCAGGATGGCCCTTTGTTGGTTCACTCAGATGGTTCTTTTTTATCACAGTATCAATTTAGAGCCATTTAAAAAGGTTCAATTGTTTTATTGGGTCTTAATCCTTTAGAGTTCGGATCTCACTCTTTCCGGATTGGAGCTGCTACTGAAGCTGCTATGTTAGGTCTCAGAGAGGATATAGTAAAAAAGATTGGTAGATGGGGTTCAAGTCGTTATAAATCCTATGTTAGGCCTGATTTAAGGTTATAAAAAACAAACAAAAAAAAAACAACCCTTGAATAGAGCGTATGTTTTGGAATGTTTGAGCTGTAATCATCCTGAATACTTTCTTTATTTCTTTTATTTTAGGTGTGAGGATCGTATGGGTGATGGGGCATTCGTTTATATACTGGGCCAATGCTGAGGCCAGTAAGAAAATGGGCGGCCTTCAGCTCGGGTGTCCAGTTGATCAATGGGAGGTCAAATGGTTTGGGATTAGGGGCATGTGCTGGGAACTCTTGTTTCCGTTGTTTCTAGACTATGGCAGATTTTTTCCCCATCCTGATGTTTTGATAGTGCATTTGGGGGGAAATGATTTAGGTATGATTCCTCAAAAAGAATTAGTGAGAAGAATTAAAAGGGATCTGGGCAATATAAAGGAGCTTTATCCTGGAATAAAAATAGTCTGGTCACAGATTACTCCTAGGCTGGTTTGGAGATCAGCGAGGGATTACGATAGGCTAGAAAAGAGCCGCAAGAAAATTAACAAAATAGTTAGCTCTTTTGTTAAAAGGTTGGGGGGAAGTGTAGTTTTCCACCCAGATTTCGAAGTAGAAGGGGCTGAGGAATTTTACTTAAAAGATGGTGTTCATTTTAACCAATTTGGGCTGCAGCTATTTCTTTTTGATATAAAAGAAGCGTTGGGAAAAATGTTGGGTTTGGCGGGACTGGGCTGTTCGGTCAGTCCAGTCGGTGGCGGGGGTGCTAGTTCCCAGACAAATATGGTATGCAATATGGCCAAGTGATTTGGAGGATTTTAAGTAGTTGCCTCTCCATGGGGTGAGTGGGCAACTGGTTTTATAGGGGCAAGGGGTTCCCTATTAAAGTGTAGGTGTCCTTGGACGGACTCAACAGGGATATAGTTGAGTCCAGTTGTTGAATAACGGCCATCTTGTTTTGTGGGTTTGGGAACTAGCACCGCTGTGGGGAATTGACAGTTTTATTTGACAGTTTTGATTGGAATGTTATTTATGAACATCAGGTATGTTCTGTTAAAAAATGTTTGAAAATATTTATTACACAATATTTAACTTGTGATGTTAATAAAATGGCTGCGGCCAAATTTTATACCAAAGTTGTGTGTAACTCTTTATTTATAGTTATTATGTTAGCTTATAATGGTTATAAGGTTAAGGCCGGGGATTGACGACTTTAAAGGTCATGAAACTAAGCATTCTTCTGGCCTTACTTGCTGCAGTATTACATTGTTTACTAAATTCTAAATCATCTGAAATAATTATTCCCAAGTCTCAGTCCGCATTTGTTAAAGGAAGTAAAGTGTTATTGAGTCTGTAATTAACGTTTGGATTTTTCTTTCCTAAATGAATAATTTCACACTTTTCTGTGTTAAACTTTAGATCCCAGTCATTTGTCCAATCCTCCAATTTTTTTTCTATTCATCGCAACAGAAACAGCTTTTATGACCAAGAACAGACCCACATTGTTTAATGGAAAACTGATTTATGCTCTAGATTTAAAAACGTGGTGTAGTCATGGGTAATATATTTTTAAATAGACAATATATTCACATATGGGAAAACCTGTTTAGTTTTTTAACATCAAGTATTTGCAATATATATTAACATTTTCTTACTTTAATAAAATACTTATTCTTATGTGACAATCTCTTATTTTCAGTACTGTTGATATCCTCTCTGTCTTTCCAGCATAAACTAAGATGGGGAGAAACGGACAGAGCTTTTGGTGCCATAGAACAGGGGTAGGCACTTTTTCTTTAGAGACCAGGCAGTAAATATTTTAGGATTTTCAGTCCAAGAGGACTTCAATATTAAGTACTTCAATAACAAAAGACAAAATTCGAAAATATATGACAACTGAAAGAGCCACTTGAAAACCTTTGGTTGCAGGTTTATTTTCATTTTTATGTGTTTGTGAATACGTTTTGCTGTGGTGAGATATCCGTTTAAGTTTTCTAATTTATCTGTGGCTTTCTGCTGAATAATATTACAGTGCGCTGAGCAGCAGTACAAAGCAATGAGAGCGCCACATACCGTCTCTGTGGAAACTACTCAACTTTGACATTGTATTATGAAAGCAGCCTTAGACAAAACATCATGAATGCTCTAGTACATTGAAGCAGTTAATGATGTCCTTTGTGTCACTTTAGTTTAACCATATATACTACTCAGCTGTATTAAATCTAGTATAAATACAAATGGATTATATTTTATGCACAAATGTGACCACACAAAACAATTTTGATGCCTGGATATGGGTCTTGGTCTGAGTTAATTAATGACGTTTACTGTATAATGAGGTAGCAGAACCTGCGGTTCCATTTAAACTAAGTCTATGCACCCTCTTGAGTCACTACTCTGATTAGCTGCTAGAGTTTCCAGTTGTCAACCACAAAAATACTGGGAAATCTCTATGTGGCTGTGCACTATAGTAGCAGGGGTTACACAATGTTACCACCACTCTTGATCCAATAGGGTTGCCACCCAGCTGATATTTTACTGACATGGGTGGTATTTTCTAATGTTCATGTCAAAGATGAAAATAAAGATAAAATATATAAATGCTATTATTGTCAAACTTCTTCTAAGTGTATTGGAATCGTATTATAATATAATGATAATTTAACGGTTCTAATTTATACTGAATAATTATTTATGTAAATGTATGCTAATGAGCAGGCTGGTATTTTGTTCCAGAAAAGGTGGTAGCCATATCATCCAGCTATGTATATTTTTCACTACTAAACAGTACGGTTGCCAGCTGTCCTTCAAAAAAATACTGGACAGCCAGTTAGAGAAAAATTCACATATATATATGGTAAATATACACATGTACAGTGGCTATGTGTGTGTGTGTATGTATGTATATATATATATATATATATATATATATATATATATATATATACAGAGACCAAATTTTCTAGAGGGTAGTAATTGTTTTTATTTATAATTTACATACACATTATCTATCTATCTATCTATCTATATATCTATCTATATATATATTGTCAATCATTTGCTGTCACTTGCAACTTCGCAATATGTACTTATGTTGAAGGGTTACTCTGGCTGGCTCCCAAATCTGTCAGGCTGTAAATCTATCCATTTAAGAATCCTCACTCACAGACTCAGCACTCCAAATCCCTTGCAATTTTTCTAAGCAGACACAACACCCGCGCTGGACTAGAGCATTGCGTGACTGTCATGATGTCACTCTCATCCAGCAATGTCAAAACTGGAGCGGCTGCACTTCCCAAAATGGTGACTGATATGTCACTCACATGGATTGGATCCAGGCTGAGAAGAGGAGAGCTGTGCGACACAGCTTTGAGTCCCACCCCAGTGCCACACTATAATTGCTGTAAAGGCAGCCATTAAGGCTGCTGGGCACAATGGAAGCAAAGTTAATGTTTAGCACCCAAAAATACCAAACACTTGAATGTCTGTTTTTAAAAAAAGAAATTATTGGACAGAAAAAGTAAATACCAAACTGTCCGGTCAATTACAGGACACCTGGCCACCCTACTGAACAGTCATTTTACCTTATGGCTGCCAGTAACATACAAATAAACAAATGTACCTCTTCAGCTGCTGCACCACAAATAAACAGTAGGGATTTGACCCATTTGACTGTCTCTTATTTCTTTCTGCTCCATATTTGTAATGCATTGAGGCATAGGGGGGCTTTTTAATTTAACTTAAACCCATGGGCATTTAAGAGTCCAGTATTGTTGTGAAGATTTTACTGGTCAGCCTGCTAAAATACTGGACTGACATCCTGCTAAATTACTGGACTGTCAGCCTTCTAAATTACTGGACTGACATCCTGCTAAATTACTGGACTGTCAGCCTTCTAAATTACTGGACTGACAGCCTGCTAAATTACTGGACTGACAGCCTGATAAATTACTGGACTGTCAGCCTGCTAAATTACTGGACTGTCAGTCTGCTAAATTACTGGACTGACAGCCTGCTAAAATACTGGACTGTCAGCCTGCTAAATTACTGGACTGACATCCTGCTAAATTACTGGACTGTCAGCCTGCTAAATTACTGGACTGTCAGCCTGCTAAATTACTGGACTGACAGCCTGCTAAAATACTGGACTGACAGCCTGCTAAAATACTGGACTGACAGCCTGCTAAATTACTGGACTGACAGCCTGCTAAAATACTGGACTGACAGCCTGCTAAATTACTGGACATCTTGCTGCCATTTTTAAATTATGTTCAACTCTCCAGTTGTACATGTTGCCACTGATATTATTTTATCAGTAGCATTATATTTTTTGTCCATGGTGGAAACATTTCAGCAGATGTCCATGTGGTCTATTTAACAAGGTCCGAATGGCCCCTGTTCCCCTTCTTTCGGCGCGAGCCTTCAGGCTCGCCGGAAACAGGAGTTAAGAAGCAGCGGTCTTAAGACCGCTGCTCCTTAACACATACGCCGCCTCATGTACGATCGGGCTGATTGACACGCCTGATAGCGGCCGATTGACCGCGAATCTACAGGGGGCAGCATTGCACCAGCAGTTCACAAGAACTGCTGGTGCAATGATAAATACTGACAGCGTATGATGTGTGGCGGATATGGTTCGCTATAGCGGATCATGTCCGTCCGCACATGAGGGGCTTCCTGTTTTGGTTTGGGAGCTTGCCCATACATGTGCATTTGAGCCTTACTAGCGACACCAAATTGCAACCTTGCTTTTCCCTCTCTATAGTACTTGGTGTCAAACATACACGCTGCAAAGATAAACCTGATACCCTGTGACTATTTGCTCTATGCGGTCACTAAGATATTCCTCCCAACATTTGTGGCTAGGAATTAGGGACCTCCTTGTTTTGTGCATGTGGCTGTGTCAGAAGAAGCGGGTCACAAGTGTATAGTGGGTTGGATTATGGGCATTTCTGAGTGATCAGTAAGAGTGTTTAGGAAAGTTTGTGGGTGCATCTAAGGGAAATTCTGCAAATAGGGGCATATGGCTGTCTCAGAAGGACAAGGGGACACAGCTCAGAATCAGGGACTGTCTCTCTTAAACAGTGTCCGTCTGCAGCATTAAGCTCCTGCAGCAGCAGTTATATGTGTATAATACATAAGCTTGTAAGTAATACTCAGACTGTAAGCCCAGCAGCAGATACAAAATCTGCTTGTGAGACGGCTCATGAAAGAAGCTTGAATTTCATAGTCATTTATTTTACTGAAGAAACTTGCAGAACATTATTATTCTGAGGTACCTAAGTTGATACCCATGCCAAAGACAAGCAGGTTTACTATAGAGGCCATGGTGGAGTCTTGTGATGATCATCAAACTACTTTAGAAGTCATTTGCACATCATAAGACATCATCAGACATGTAAATTCATCAGCTAAGGTAAACAAATTCTGGGTAATGACTTCAGAATGATTAGCAGATTTCCTTACTGATTACTTCACAAGCATCAGCAGCCAGTGAATGACTCTAGATTCATCTCATATACATAATTTGGCCTGTGGGCATACTTCAGGACGGCTTCTGATAACTAGTGTGTAGTCATCGATTACTTCAGAATTACTCCAGGAATATAATCTTTTTTGACTAGGGTGGTCACCGTCCTGGCATTAAATATACAAGTACTAATAGGGATCCACCCCTATGCTAATACTGTACCATTTTTTTAAATCAGAATCATACTTTATTTTTTTTTTTTCAATATATTTATTGTTTTATACATTAAACATAAAAAAAATGACAATATATTCATTAATTAGTCATATCACACCATGTACATTTAGAGACTCTTGAAAATAATAATACATACAAACTAAACATATCAAAACTAAGAGCAAACAAAACAAAACAAAACGACAACAAAAAGAAAAAAAAAGAGGGAAGAAGGGGAACCCCCAACCAGTGTTCCCTCTAAGGCCAGTTTTGTGTGCGGCCCAGCAGTGAAACAGTTAATTAGGTAACCACACCCTGCAATTAGCAAACACTGCACAATGCAGATGGGAAGACATGGTTCTCTTGTTAACTGTTTCACTGCTGGGCTGCACACAAAACTGTCCTTAGAGGGAACACTGCCCCCAACATATGTTTCCCCAGCCTAAGGTTTCTAGTATTATAAGAGAATTTCTCTTCTAATTTCCCCCCTTAAAACTGCATTTTGAATCCATAGAGAATTTTTAAAAGGTGCAATAAGGCTCATTTGTACCTCTAAAGGATTTGAAAATATATAATTGTTGCATTTTTTAAAAATTTCATTTTCTGAGCTTATTGAGGTTTCGTATTGTTCCAGAATTAATTAACGCCTAGATTTAGAGTTTTGTCGGTAACGACCCGCGTAGCTAACGCATGCTTTTTTTCCCCCGCACCTTTTAAATACCGCTGGTATTTAGAGTTCACATAATGGCAGGGTTTTCAGTGCGTTAGGCTCCAAAAAGGGAGCGTAGAGCATAATTTAACGCCACTGCAACTCTAGATACCAGCGGTGCTTACGGACGCGGCCAGCTTCAAAAACGTGCTCGTGCACGATTCCCCCATAGGAAACAATGGGGCTGTTTGAGCTGAAAAAAAACCTAACACCTGCAAAAAAGCCGCGTTCAGCTCTTAACGCAGCCCCATTATTTCCTATGGGGAAACACTTCCTACGTCTGCACCTAACACTCTAACATGTACCCCGAGTCTAAACACCCCTAACCTTACACTTATTAACCCCTAATCTGCCGCCCCCGCTATCGCTGACACCTGCATAATTTTTTTAACCCCTAATCTGCCGCTCCGTAAACCGCCGCTACTTACATTATCCCTATGTACCCCTAATCTGCTGCCCCTAACACCGCCGACCCCTATATTATATTTATTAACCCCTAATCTGCCCCCCACAACGTTGCCTCCACCTGCCTACACTTATTAACCCCTAATCTGCCGACCGGACCGCGCCGCTATTATAATAAAGTTATTAACCCCTAATCCGCCTCACTCCCGCCTCAATAACCCTATAATAAATAGTATTAACCCATAATCTGCCCTCCCTAACTTCGCCGACACCTAACTTCAAACATTAACCCCTAATCTGCCGACTGGAGCTCACCGCTATTCTAATAAATGTATTAACCCCTAAAGCTAATTCTAACCCTAACCCCCCCTAAGTTAAATATAATTTAAATCTAACTAAATAAATTAACTCTTATTAAATAAATTATTCCTATTTAAAGCTAAATACTTACCTGTAAAATAAACCCTAATATAGCTACAATATAAATTAAAATTATATTATAGCTATTTTAGGATTTATATTTATTTTACAGGTAACTTTGTATTTATTTTAACCAGGTACAATAGCTATTAAATAGTTAAGAACTATTTAATAGCTAAAATAGTTAAAATAATTACAAATTACCTGTAAAATAAATCCTAACCTAAGTTACAATTAAACCTAACACTACACTATCAATAAATTAATTAAATTCAATATCTACAAATAAATACAATTAAATAAACTAACTAAAGTACAAAAAATAAAAAAGAACTAAGTTACAAAAAATAAAAAAATATTTACAAACATTAGAAAAATATTACAACAATTTTAAACTAATTACACCTACTCTAAGCCCCCTAATAAAATAACAAAGCCCCCAAAATAAAAAAATGCACTACCCTATTCTAAATTAAAAAAGTTCAAAGCTCTTTAACTTACCAGCCCTGAACAGGGCCCTTTGCGGGGCATGCCCCAAAGAATTCAGCTCTTTTGCCTGTAAAAAAAACACATACAATACCCCCCCCCAACATTACAACCCACCACCCACATACCCCTAATCTAACCCAAACCCCCCTTAAATAAACCTAACACTAAGCCCCTGAAGATCTTCCTACCTTATCTTCACCATACCAGGTTCACCGATCCGTCCTCCGAAGTCTTGATCCAGGCCTCGGAAGTGTTGATCCAAGCCCAAGCGGGGGGCTGAAGAGTGACGTCCATCCTCGGGCTGAAGTCTGGATCCAAGAGGCGGTTGAAGAACTCCATCATCGGGCTGAAGTCGGAAGTCCATCATCGGGATGAAGTCTTCTATCAAGCCGCATCTTCAATCTTCTTTCTTCTGGAGCGGAGCGGAGCCATCTTCTTTCCAACCGACGCGGATCCAACCTCTTCAACCGACGCCTACTTGCCGAATGACGGTTCCTTTAAATGACGTCATCCAAGATGGTGTCCCTCGAATTCCGATTGGCTGATAGGATTCTATCAGCCAATCGGAATTAAGGTAGGAATATTCTGATTGGCTGATGGAATCAGCCAATCAGAATCAAGTTCAATCCGATTGGCTGATCCAATCAGCCAATCAGATTGAGCTTGCATTCTATTGGCTGTTCCGATCAGCCAATAGAATGCGAGCTCAATCTGATTGGCTGATTGGATCAGCCAATCGGATTGAACTTGATTCTGATTGGCTGATTCCATCAGCCAATCAGAATATTCCTACCTTAATTCTGATTGGCTGATAGAATCCTATCAGCCAATCGGAATTCGAGGGACGCCATCTTGGATGACATCCCTTAAAGGAACCATCATTCGTCGGGAAGTCGTTGGAAGAAGAAGATGGGTCCGCGGTGGAGGTCTTCAAGATGGAGCTGGTCGTCATCGGATAGAAGATGCCGCTTGGATCAAGATGGTTGCCGGTCCGGATTGCCTCTTCTTCCCGGATAGGATGAAGACTTCGGAGCCTCTTCTGGACCTCTTCAGCCGCCGGATTATGGATCGCCAGCCCCCGCTTGGGCTTGGATGAAGATTTTGGAGCCTGGAACGATCGGTGATACCTGGTATGGTGAAGATAAGGTAGGAAGATCTTCAGGGGCTTAGTGTTAGGTTTATTTAAGGGGGGTTTGGGTTAGATTAGGAGTATGTGGGTGGTGGGTTGTAATGTTGGGGGGGGGGTATTGTATGTTTTTTTTTACAGGCAAAAGAGCTGAATTCTTTGGGGCATGCCCCGCAAAGGGCCCTTTTAAGGGCTGGTAAGGTAAAAGAGCTTTGAACTTTTGTAATTTAGAATAGGGTAGGGCATTTTTTTTATTTTGGGGGTCTTTGATATTTTATTAGGGGCTTAGAGTAGGTGTAATTAGTTTAAAAGTGTTGTAATATTTTTCTAATGTTTGTAAATATTTTTTTATTTTTTGTAACTTAGTTCTTTTTTATTTTTTGTACTTTAGTTAGTTTATTTAATTGTATTTATTTGTAGATATTGTATTTAATTAATGTATTGATAGTGTAGTGTTAGGTTTAATTGTAGATAATTGTAGGTATTTTATTTAATTAATTTATTGATAGCGTAGTGTTAGGTTTAATTGTAACTTAGGTTAGGATTTATTTTACAGGTAATTTTGTAATTATTTTAACTATTTTAGCTATTAAATAGTTCTTAACTATTTAATAGCTATTGTACCTGGTTAAAATAAATACAAAGTTACCTGTAAAATAAATATAAATCCTAAAATAGCTATAATATAATTATAATTTATATTGTAGCTATATTAGGGTTTATTTTACAGGTAAGTATTTAGCTTTAAATAGGAATAATTTATTTAATAAGAGTTAATTTATTTCGTTAGATTTAAATTATATTTAATTTAGGGGGGTGTTAGGGTTAGGGTTAGACTTAGCTTTAGGGGTTAATCCATTTATTACAGTAGCGGCGAGATTCGGCAGATTAGGGGTTAATAATTGAAGTTAGGTGTCGGCGATGTTAGGGAGGGCAGATTAGGGTTTAATACTATTTATTATAAGGTTATTGAGGCGGGAGTGAGGCGGATTAGGGGTTAATAACTTTATTATAGTAGCAGTGTGGTCCGCTCGGCAGATTAGGGGTTAATAAGTGTAGGCAGGTGGAGGCGACATTGAGGGGGGCAGATTAGGGGTTAATAAATATAATATAGGGGTCGGCGGTGTTAGGGGCAGCAGATTAGGGGTACATAAGGATAACGTAAGTGGCGGTCGGCAGATTAGGGGTTAAAAAAATTTAATCGAGTGGCGGCGATGTGGGGGGACCTCGGTTTAGGGGTACATAGGTAGTTTATGGGTGTTAGTGTACTTTAGATCACAGTAGTTAAGAGCTTTATAAACCGGCGTTAGCCCAGAAAGCTCTTAACTACTGACTTTTTTCTGCGGATGGAGTTTTGTCGTTAGATTTCTAACGCTCACTTTAGCCAAGACTCTAAATACCGGCGTTAGGAAGATCCCATTGAAAAGATAGGATACGCAATTGACGTAAGGGGATCTGCGGTATGGAAAAGTAGCGGCTGGAAAGTGAGCGTTAGACCCTTTAATGACTGACTCTAAATACCGGCGGTAGGCCAAAACCAGCGTTAGGAGCCTCTAACGCTGGTTTTGACGGCTACCGCCCAACTCTAAATCTAGGCCTTAGTGTCTAGCATATTAAGAAGCGTGGATAACGCTGTTTTTTTATTGGATTTCCATGAGGAGAATATAACATTTCTTGCGCAAAGTATTATAAAATTAATAAAATTTGTATTCTCTTCCCTATCCTTGTATTTCTTCAGAAAGACAATTTCCATCTTATCCAACACAACTTCATACTTTAGTACTTTGGACAGCCAATAGGATACTTTTCCCCAAAATTGGTTTACTTTGGGGCATGCCCATATGCAATGAATCAAGTTGGCATTAGGCCATCTACATCGTGAACATTCATAGACTTGCGCTTTATTTCACCTTCCTAATTCCTCTGGAGTGATATATACTCTAATAATTAACTTAATGTGGGATTCACGCCAGGATAATTGCGGGGTAGCTGCCCATGCCCTAGCAATACTCTTTTCGATTGTCTTGTACTCTATAACAGGGATATCCAGAGACCATTTTTCTCGCAAACGTTCCATGGCTGACTGACCTTCTTTGACCAAAAGCAGATTGTACCATTGAGAAATAGAAACTTAACCCTTTTGAAAGATATTCAAACCCATATAGACTCTTTCCCAATTTTTATTAAAATCTTTCAGATGTTGTATATTAAGAAAATGTCTAATTTGAAAGTATCCAAATAGATCTCTATTAGGAAGATTATATTTTTCTTTCAGGGCGCTAACGTTTTTATCCATATCTATACACTGAAAAAAGAACTCAAGCCCCTTTGTTTTCCACCTTTATTAAAGGGACATAAAGCACAATTTTCTTTCATAATTCAGATAGAGCATTTTTTAATATAGTTTCCAATTTACTTCTGTTATTAGATGTACTTTATTCTTATAGTATTCTTTGTTGAAGAGAATACCAAGGCAGCAGTTTCACAAGTATGCTTTTAAAGTGTTAGATAACAGCTGTGAATGCACAATGTATAACATTATTAAAAACATTCTTGCAAGACTGCTGTAATATAATTTTCCAGACATTTGACATGTGCCTGCACCTACCTACCTGATTTTCAATAAAGGATATCAAGAAAACTAAGTTTATTTGATCATTTAAAAAAAAAATATTTTCTATCTAAATCATGATAACTTTAAATGCTTATAACTGATAAATTCAAACGGACATGAAAAACAAAAAATATTCTTTCATGATTCAGACAGAGCATGTAATATTAAACAACTTTCCAATTAACTTATGTTATCTAATTTGATTTGTTCTCTTGGTATCCTTTGTTGAAAACCATACATAGATAGATAGATTTTATTATCAGCAATGCACTTGTGGGAGCTAGCTGCTGATTAGTGGCTGCACATATAGACTTCTTGTCATTGGCTCACCAGATATGATCAGCTAGCTTACACATAGGGGGAGATTACATATGCAGCGCAAGCTTCAGTGCAACAGTTGAAACCCGCGCTGCCTGTAATTTTACCTTGCACATCGGGGTAATACATAAACCCTGCCTGCAGTTCATAAAGTGCCGTAAATAAGATAAACTAGCGATGTCCAGAAATGTGCGTAAATACACATTTCGCCTAAGAAAAAAAACAAAACAAATCTCCCGTAAAAGTCTAGCTCGCCTCCCAAAAATAAACCCAACACGTAAAAACCCCTATATCCACCATCAAACCCACATCCGAACTAATAATAAAAGTATTAACCCTTAAACCGACAACCCCAACATCGCAAACTACCTAATAAATGTATTAACCCCTAAATCCGCCATTTACCCACATCGCAAAGTCCCTATTAAAACTATTAACCCCTAATCTGCCATTAACCCACATAGCAAAGTCCCTATTAAAACTATTAACCCCTAATCTGCCATTAACCCACATAGCAAAGTCCCTATTAAAACTATTAACCCCTAATCTGCCATTAACCCACATAGCAAAGTCCCTATTAAAACTATTAACCCCTAATCTGCCATTAACTCACATCGCAACAAACCTTATACATCTGATAACCCCTAATCCGCCAAACCCACACAACGCAATAATTAAAAAAAACCCATTAACCCCTAAACCGCCAAACCCACACAACGCAAATAACTAATTAAATTACTAAGCCCCCTTATCCGCCAAACCCACTCAACGCAATAATTTAAAAAAAAACTATTAACCCCTAATCCGCCAAACCCACACAACGCAATAATTAAAAAAAACTATTAACCCCTAAACCGCCAAACCCACACGACGCAAATAACTAATTAAATTACTAAGCCCCCTTACCTAACACCCCCTAACCTAACCTCAATTACCTAAATAAAAAAATACTAAATTACAAACAATTAAAATAAAACAGCTAACATTACTCAAAAACAAAAAAAACCTAGATTAAATTAATCTAAGATTATAAAAAATTCTAACATTACATAAAATAATAAACCAAATTATCAAAAACAAAAAAAATTAAACCTAAGGTAAAAGAGCTGTTTGACTTGGGGCAATGCGCTACAAAAGGCCCTTTTAAAGGCTATTGGACTTTTAAAGGCTACTGTCATTTTACCTTATGGCTGCCAGTAACATACAAATAAACAAATGTACCTCTTCAGCTGCTGCACCACAAATAAACAGTAGGGATTTGACCCATTTGACTGTCTCTTATTTCTTTCTGCTCCATATTTGTAATGCATTGAGGCATAGGGGGGCTTTTTAATTTAACTTAAACCCATGGGCATTTAAGTGTCCAGTATTGTTGTGAAGATTCTACTGGTCAGTCTGCTAAAATACTGGACTGACATCCTGCTAAATTACTGGACTGTCAGCCTTCTAAATTACTGGACTGACAGCCTGCTAAATTACTGGACTGACAGCCTGCTAAATTACTGGACTGACAGCCTGCTAAATTACTGGACTATCAGCCTGCTAAATTACTGGACTGTCAGCCTGCTAAATTACTGGACTGTCAGCCTGCTAAATTACTGGAGTGACAGCCTGCTAAATTACTAGACTGTCAGCCTGCTAAATTACTGGACTGTCAGTCTGCTAAATTACTGGACTGTCAGCCTGCTAAATTACTGGACTGTCAGACTGCTAAATTACTGGACTGTCAGCCTACTAAATTACTGGAGTGACAGCCTGCTAAATTACTGAACTGTCAGCCTGCTAAATTACTGGACTGTCAGTCTGCTAAATTACTGGAGTGACAGCCTGCTAAATTACTGGACATCTTGCTGCCATTTTTAAATTATGTTCAACTCTCCAGTTGTACATGTTGCCACTGATATTATTTTATCAGTAGCATTTTATTTTTTGTCCATGGTGGAAACATTTCAGCAGATGTCCATGGGGTCTATTTAACAAGGTCCGAATGGCCCCTGTTCCCCTTGTTTCGGCGCGAGCCTTCAGGCTCGCCGGAAACAGGAGTTAAGAAGCAGCGGTCTTAGATTAAGGGGTTTTTTTACTCAAAAGAGTTTTTTCATCAGATAAAAAAGTGACTCTTTTTTATCTGATGAAACGACCCTTTTGAGGTTGAGAAACGCGTCATAAGTATTAAAAGTCATTTTTATTTGAAGTTGTCTGTGTTGTGGTTTATCAATACCAACTGAACAACACACAAAAGATTACACCTTTGCAGCACCTGAAGTCCAGTCAACAGGAGGCATACACAAAGTTGCAACTAGCACAAGTGCCTTTGGAGCTTGGCTTCCACAGTGTACTAGCCACTGATAAGTGCTAGCCTGCTCTTTGGCACTGGTCACAGCACAGTGCCACACCATTTGGTAAGCATAATACTTACTTTTATCTGTACCTGCATTCCAGACGGTATCACGCTATTGTGGCGCCCTCTCTCTACTCTTTATATTTTAACAGTTGTTCCACACTCTCTGGGATCAAGAGGAGCAGCCTGACTCACCATACCTATTAGGAGGATACCTTTATCCCTTCAATTTACCACCAGCTTATGGACATTAAACAGGACTAATACGGTAGATCTGATCTACTATATTTAAAGTGTATTACCTTGCTTTATATTGAATATTGTTTTCTTTTTTAAACATCAGCGCTCTTTTATATCCCTTCATTGGGATATGTTCGAATTTAAACTTAGTTTTTTTATTTTTTAAGTAATGCTTTTATATTTTAATTGTTTGTAACTTAGTACTTTTTAATTTAGGTAATTGGGGTTAATTTAGGTTGTGTTAGGTTAGGGGGTATTAGGTTAGGGGGCTTAGTAATTTAATTACAGCTAGATTACGAGTTATGCGCGCTATAGGGAAATCAACGAATGCAAAAAAAGTTGCATTATTTAACCCCCTATAGCACAGCCATTACAAGTTTTTAGAAACCCGGCTTGTGCGTACGATATGGTGCTTTTAAGCTCCATACCGCACCAAAAACAAGCGCTGTTTTGACGTGCTTGTGCATGCTTTCCCCATAGACATCAATGGGGAGAGAGTGTCAGAAAGAAGTCTAACACCTGCGATTGCAGAATGAAAAGCTCTGTAATGCAGCCTCATTGATGTCTATGGGGAAAACAAACTAACATTTAAACCTAACACCCTAACATAAACCCCACGTCTAAACAGCCCTAATCTGCTGCCCCTGACATCGCCACCACCTACATAATGTTATTAACCCCTAATCTGCCGCACCCGATATCGCCACCACCTAAATAAAACTATTAACCCCTAATCTGCTGCTTCCGATATCGCCGACACTATACTAAAGCTATTAACCCCTATTCCCCTGCACCCCAACATCTCCCACACTATAATAAATATATTAACCCCTATTCCACCGCTCCCGACATCACTGTAACTAAATAAAGCTTTTAACCCCATAACCCCTGGCCTCCCACATCACTACCACTAAATAAACCTGTTAACCCCTAAACCACCAGCCCCCACATTGCAAAAATCTAAATTAACTATTAACCCCTACACCTACCCCTAAACCTATACCTAACCCTAACACCCCCTAACTTTAACACAATTACAATAGAGCTAAATTAAAGTTACAATTATTAACTAAATAATACCTAGTTAAAACTAAATGCATACTTACCTGTGAAATAAAACCTAAGCTAGCTACAATATAACTAATAGTTACATTGTAGCTAGCTTAGGTTTTATTTTTATTTCACAGGTAAATTTGTATTTATTTTAACTAGGTAGACTAGTTAATAAATAGTTATTAACTATTTACTAACTACCTAGTTAAAATAAATACAAAATTACCTGTGAAATAAAACCTAAGTTACCTTACACTAAAACCTAAAATTAAAAAAATAAATAAAAAACACTAAAATCACAAAAAAAAACCCCAAAAAAACCTACATTATCCAAAAAAAATAGAAATTATTCCTATTCTAATACCCTTAAAAAAAAAAAAAAAAAACCCACTCCAAAATAAAAAAGCCTAATCTAGAATAAACTACCAAGGGCACTTAAAAGAGCCTTTTGTAGGGCATTGCCCTAAAGTTAACAGCTCTTTTGCTACAAAAAAATACAAACACCCCCTAACAGTAAACAAACCCCCACCCCCCAAACCCACAAAATAAAACTAAATTGAAACCTAATCTACCCATTGACCTGAAAAGAGCATTTGTATGGGCATTGCCCTTAAAAGGGCATTTAGCTGTTTTGCTGTCCAAGCCCTAATCTAAAAATAAAAACCCACCCCAAAACGAAAAAAAAATACATTACACAAAATAACAAACTAAATATCATTTTTTTTACATTATTCCTATTCTAATACCCATTTAAAAAAAACACCCCAAAATAAAAAACCTAATCTAGAATAAACTACCAACAGCCCTTAAAAGGTCCTTTTGTAGGGCATTGCCCTAAGTTAAACAGCTCTTTTACCTGAAAAAGAAAATACAAAGACCCACTAACATTACAAACCACCACCCCCCAAACCCACAAAATAAAAAAAAACTATCTAAAAATCCTAAACTACCCATTGCCCTGAAAAGGGCATTTGGATGTACATTGCCCTTAAAAGGGCATTTAGCTCTTTTACAAGCCCAACACTAAATAAACCAATTAACCCCTAACCCGCCACCCCCACATCGCAACTATAAATTATTAACCCCTGAACTAGCACCCCCTAACTTTAAATTAAAGTTACAATTTACTAACTACCTTAAAATAAATAAAAACGTACCTGTGAAAAAAGTTAAACCTAAGCTTAAAGGGACAGTAAACCTAAAAAATAATGTTATATAATTCTGCACATAGTGCAGAATTATATAACATTATTTTAGCGCTATCGTTAAAATACCTTTTTCTCCCTTTGAATTTTTAAAAAATATGCCTGTTTTACAGACCCTCTCTCTGCTGAGCGGGTCTGTTTTTTTTACACAGTGCATCAGGTTAGCTGTATAGTCACCGCCCGGCCCGACCGCGCCATAACACTAAGTGCAGCTCGCTCCTGCTCTGTTTGACAGCAGGAGCGAGCTGCACTTAGTGTTATGGCACGGTCGGGCCGGGCTCTGACTATACAGCTGACCTGATGCACTGTGTAAAAAAAACAGACCCGCTCAGCAGAGAGAGGGTCTGTAAAACAGGCATATTTTTTAAAAATTCAAAGGGAAAAAAAGGTATTTTAACGATAGCACTAAAATAATGTTATATAATTCTGCACTATGTGCAGAATTATATAACATTATTTTTTAGGTTTACTGACACTTTAAACTAAAAAAAAACATACAGAAAATATTAAAAATTTTAAATTACACAAAATAAAAATATCTAACATTACAGAAAATAAAAAACACAACATTAATAAAAATAACAAATTGCTACAGTTACAAAATATTAAAAAAAACTAACATCACCAAATATAACAAATTGCTACAGTTACAAAAAATAAAAAAAGCTAACAGAGAAAATAAATTAAATTATTCAAAATAAAAAAGCTATTAATAATCTAATACCCCCTTAAAAATAAAAAGCTACCCCCCAAAAAACACAATAAACTACCAATAGCCCTTAAAAGGACCCTTTGTAGGGCATTGCCCTTAAAAAATCAGCTCTTTTTCCTCAAAAAATACAAGTCCCCCAAAAATTACAACACCCAACCCCCCAAAATAAAAAGAACCTAACTAAAAAAAAATTACTCCACCCATTGACCCTAAAGGGGCAACCAGCTCTTTTACTGCCCATTAAAAAAAAGTCCTAATCTAAAAAAAAAGCCCACATTAAAAAAAAACAAAAATCTAACACTAACCCCAAAATAGGTACTCACCATTACTGAAGTCCGACGATATATCTTCATTGAGGCGGATCCATCTTCTTCCATCACGGGAGCATCTTCTATCTTCTTGCGGAGGTGTGGAGCGGTCTTCCGATGTGCGGATCCAGAACGGTGGTCCTCATCATCGTCGGTCATCAGCAACGTGGAGGATCCTCTTCATGCGATCGCCCGCCGCACACTTAAGATTGAATGCAAGGTACCCCTTTTATATTGGGGTAACTTGTATTCCTATTGGCTGAAAATGTAAAATCAGCGAATAGGATGAGAGCTGCTTAAATCCTATTGGTTGAGTTGATTTTAACTTAAGGTAGTTATATTGTAACTTTAATTTAAAGTTAGGGGGTGTTAGGTTTAGGGGTTAATAGTTTAATTTAGCGATGTGGGGGGATGGCAGTTTAGGGGTTGATATGTTTATTTAGTGTTAGCGATGTGGGGGATGGCGGTTTAGAGGTTAATTGGTATATTTTAGTAGTCGCGATGTGGGGGATGGCGATTTAGGGGTTAATAGGTTTATTTTAGTAGTAGCGATGTGGGGGAACGGGGGTTAAGAGGTTAATCAGGTTATTTAGTGTTGATAATGAGGGGGGACGGCAGTTTAGGGGTTAATAGCTTTATTTAGTGTTGGCGATGTGGTGGTTTGGCGGTTCAGGGGTTATTAGACTATGGCTTTATGTTAGGGTGTTAGGTTTTTGTAAAACTTTCTTTTCTCCATAGACTTCAATCGCAGGTGTTAGGTTTCTTCCTACATTTTTTTCTCCATTGATCTCTATGGGGGAAACGTGCACAAGAACACAGTCACTTTGTTTTTGTGTGGTATGCGGCTTACCGCACAACAAAAGAAAGTTTTAGGGTGACTTGTGATACCAGCGGTAAAGAAATATCGGTATGTCCCCATTTTGCGCGGTGTGTACACTACGGCTATACTGCTCAACTTGCAATCTTGTTTTAAATGAATAATGAAATATTTTATTGGGCTTCATGCCCCCACTGTTTTAGGCTAATACCAGATGCTTTCTATTTGCCACATGCATTTGCCATGAAAACTTTACAATGTAAAGAAAATGATTCAGCCTTACACACTAAGTAACATCCAAAGGAAACACAATCTGCTCTCGTATTTTTACTGTAGCATTTGGACAATTAAATTCTAGACACTTCTTAGGAAACAAGTTGAATTTTGGATGTTTATATAAAAAATATTTCCAAGAGCAAAATTAATTTCCATCTGGCCAAAGGAAAACGTATGTTTCCTTTTGCACTTACTTCTCTAATAGAATAAAACGTGACGTTTAGAGAAGATGTAATTATAATACTTTAATAGGTGCAGGGCTGTCTTTTAATATATTTTCATTCTAAAGGCAGAACGTCCGAAAAGCTAAACAGTTTTGTATCATGGAATATTTTACTACATTCTCCCTAAGGTACATTGTATATTACATTTTTAATAGGAAACTATTGCAATAAAAAGAAAAATATTATGGTCTGGGTATGTGAGATCTTAATACTACCTTATTTCATTTTGAAGATAAAGACACAATCTTCATATGAGTGGGATTAAAAAAAACGTTCCACCAAACCTCCTTATACTATTAGCAAATTAAAGTATATGCGGCTGCATACATTTTTTGTTGCTGTTTAGATGTTGTACACTTCCTTAATTAGCTTGTTATTAAATTAAATAATGGACATCAGATAGAAAATAAAGTCAACCAGAAGTTTCCAAGGTCTTCAAGTATTAGGAAGATGTTGTTCTTCAATTGTGATGCTCAGAATTTACTCACAGGCCAGATTTTTAAGGTATCTGATTTAGATCACAGGTGAAATCGATTGACCTTTTGGTTAAAGGACCAGTAAATAGAGTAAATTTGAATAATCAACAAATGCATGATAACAAGACAATGCAATAGAACTTAGTCTGAACTTCAAATGAGTAGTAGATTTTTATCTGACAATTTTCAAAGTTATGTATATTTCCACTCCTCCTGTATCATGTGACAGCCTTCAGCCAATCAAAAAGGGATATACAAATAGTCTGAATTCTTGCACATGCTCAGTAGGAGCTGGGGACTCAAATAGTAAAATATAAAAAGTACATTTTTTTAATGGAAGGAAATTGGAAAGTTGTTTAAAATTGCATGCTCTATCTGAATCATGAAAGTTTAATTTTGACTTGAGTGTCCCTTTAACTGCTCTCACTCAAAGAGATCATGACAATCTGGTGTGTTAGTAGGTCAGGAGGACTGAAACTGAAGAACTGTGATTTGAAAAACAATCATTTTGACCTAACATTTAGCTTAACTAATAGATGTCCAATGCCATAAGCAGCCTCAAGACGTGCAATAAAAAATAAACTGAATGGTAAGTGTAGTTAAAAGGCCAAATGACTGCTCATCAGACATAAACTAGAGTGAAAAATGATGATACACATAATGCAATGTCATACGAGAGTCTTGAATTTGATATTTATAGTTGCATCATTAAATTCCTTTTTGATGCTATTTTGTTTTGTTATAAAACAGAACCTTACTGTAACTGCACTACATACATTAATATATTGTTATTGTTCTAGTGGGAGTATACTAGTCTTATAAACGATACTGTATATCTGACAACCATAAGGAACCATACATTTATCTGCATAAACTTTAAATAAAAACTTTTGATAAATTGAAACTAATTGTTTAATATTAGTTTTGTACTTGTTACTAATCTTCAGTAGCTGATAAGCACAAGTGGTAATACTTTATTGTCAATGAGGGACACAAGTCACTCCTCTAAAACTATAAGAAAAAAACATTAATTTATTCAGGACAGAAAATTAAAAAACAAAAAAAGAAACAACAAAAAACAACAACCCTGAAATACATTTTTAAATTGACCACTTTTAAAAGAAGTTGGCTACAATGTTACTTTAAAGGGAGAGTGTACTGCAACAAATGATTTCCCCCTAATGTTTTTTCACTCAATTGTAGCAGAGTATTAAAGGGCCAGTAAACCTAGCAAATAATGTTATATAATTCTGCACATAGTGCAGCATTATATAACATTAGCTTAACTCCAGATTTCTAAAGTGAAGGGTTAAATAGATATCATGCAAAGAAAACAGAACGCCGCTCCTGGCTCTACTGAGCGGGTCTGTTTTCTTCTCCTAAGCGCATCTGGGCATGCTGTCTAATCACAGCCGGCCCGATCGCGCTATTAAACTCAATGCAGCTCGCTCCCGCTACCAGAGTGGGAGCAAGCTACATTGAGTTTAATAGCGTGATCGGGCGCGCGATGCGTTTTGGAGAAGAAAACAGACCCGCTCAGTAGAGCCAGGAGTGGCGTTCTGTTTTCTTTGTGTGATATCTATTTAACTATTCACTTTAGAAATCTGGAGCTAAGCTAATGTTATATAATTCTGCACTACGTGCAGAATTATATAACATTATTTGCTAGGTTTACTGGCCCTTTAAATTTATGAGAAATTATTTCTTTAGGTTTATTTTTGCATATTATATGAAATTGGCTGAGCCTGTAAAGGAGACCATATCACATTCGCTTATTTGTCTAATTATTTACACAAAGTCTTCCTTATCTTATTTATTAATGTTTACTTAAAAAACAATACCTAGACAGAACAAAGGAAAATTAACATTTAAGCATCTCTGTGTCACACCACCAATATAAGTATTCTTTTATGTAAACCTTCTAGTTTTCTAAATCCAGTACCTAACCCCTTCGCTACCGGGAATTTCAGAGAAAGACTTGCCCAAAGAACCATGGAATGTTTAGCATTTATGTTATCACTCTGTTTCAACAGAAATAGAGGCTTTGTTTTTTTATTTACCTATGCAAACTATACATATTTTTTATAGTAGACAACCCAAGGTATTGATCTAGGCCCATTTTGGTATATTTGATGCCACTATTTGGCTGCCAAATACGATCATATAAAAAAAATTGTTAGCTTTTTTGCAAACTTTGGATTTCTACATTTAGCCAACAATCAGCAAGCGCTTCCCAGGTCCTGAACCAAAAATGGGCCGGATCCTAAGCTTACATTCCTGATTTCAAATAAAGATTCCAAGAGATCGAAGAAAAATTGTTAATAGGAGTTAATTAGAAAGTTGCATGCTCTATCTGAAGCATGGATTTTATATCCTTTTAATGTCCCAGACTTTAAAGGTTTGCGTTTAATAAAAAATCAAAGAAGAACAAAAAGAATGCGTGATTTGTTTGTGAAAACACGTTAGTGGCCCTATATATTGTTTATTATAGGTAGTGTACACATAACATGGCAGGTAATAGTGCTGCCATCCAGTGCGGAAAAGTTTGTTTCAGTTCATTTCGATTATTTCAAATTTCGTTTTCGTATCGATTTGAATTCGGATACATTCGAATGTATACGTTTTGAATTAATTCAGATTCAAATAAATTTGGATGTATTCGGTTCGGATTCGATTCATAAATTCGGAAATTCTGCATGTGTAAGGTGGGATGTGCTGTGTATTAGACTAGTATTATGTACTGTATATTAGGTGTAACCCATCTAATTCAACATACCAACCTCACAGGTACCAGCTACACAATATGCACAGAGCTAGCAGAGGTATATAACCTACTATACAGTACATAATACTAGTGTAATGCACAGCACATCCCACCTAAGTACCAACCTCAGAGGTACCAGCTACACAATATGCTAGCAGAGGTATATAACCTAATATACAGTACATAATACTAGTGTAATGCACAGCACATCCAACCTAAGTACCAACCTCACAGGTACCAGCTACACAATATGCTAGCAGAGGTATATAACCTACTATACAGTACATAATACTAGTGTAATGCATAGCACATCCAACCTAAGTACCAACCTCACAGGTACCAGCTACACAATATGATAGCAGAGGTATATAACCTAATATACAGTACATAATACTAGTGTAATACACAGCACATCCCACCTAAGTACCAACCTCACAGGTACCAGCTACACAATATGCTAGCAGAGGTATATAACCTAATATACAGTACATAATACTAGTGTAATACACAGCACATCCCACCTAAGAACCAACCTCACAGGTACCAGCTACACAATATGCACAGAGCTAGCAGAGGTATATAACCTACTATACAGTACATAATACTAGTGTAATACACAGCACATCCCACCTAAGTACCAACCTCACAGGTACCAGCTACACAATATGCACATAGCTAGCAGAGGTATATAACCTACTATACAGTACATAATACTAGTGTAATACACAGCACATCCCACCTAAGTACCAACCTCACAGGTACCAGCTACACAATATGCACATAGCTAGCAGAGGTATATAACCTACTATACAGTACATAATACTAGTGTAATACACAGCACATCCCACCTAAGTACCAACCTCACAGGTACCAGCTACATAATGTGCCCTGCACAGAGCTAGCAGAGTGATTTAACCTAATATACTGTACAATACTAGTGTAATTGTGATTAGTCCATGGCCATTCGAATGTAACAAATAAATCCAAACTAATTTGGATATATTTGTTACAAATGCATTCAGAATAGTTTAGTTTCGTTGCTAGGGTAATTCGGAAATTCGAATCGATCCGAAACTCCAAATTTGACAAATTCATCTGAATTTCGATTCGGAACGAAACAAAACGCACATGTCTAATGTTCATCTAAAAATAGGTTACTGAAATGTTTAGGTGGGGATACAACAGGCAAAATTAGTTTCAGATGACAAAATAAATGTAAAGGAGTTGTATCAAAATACTTTAATAAACTCCAGAAAAAATAAATAAATAATTACCTGTGAAAAAAATAAAACTTAAGCTTAAACTGCAAAAAAACTAACATTACAGAAAATATTAAACATCTAAATTTACACAAAATAAAAAAAATCTAACATTACAAAAAACAACAACAACCTAACATTATATTAAAAAACAAAACCTAACATTACAAAAATAAAAAAAATGTCTGTTTACAAAAAATAAAAAAAAACTAACATTACAGAAAACAACAAATGAAATTATCCAAAAATAAAATGTATTCCTAATATAATAACCCCTTAGCCCCCCCATCTAACAATAAATGAGCAATAGCCCTTAAAAGGGCCTTTTTCAAAATAAGTCCCCTCTAAAATTACAATGATCAAAGTCTAATCAGTCAATAGGATGTAAGCAGCTCTCATCCTATTGGCTGATTTTGATTTTTTAACCAAATCTTAGCCCAATATAAAAGGGGTACCTTGCATTCAATCTTCAGTGTGCGGTGGACGATCACATGAAGAGAACCCTCCACGTCGCTGATGAATGCCGATCAGGACCACCACTTCGTATCCGCACATCAGAAGACCGCTCTGCACCTCTGGCAAGAAGAAAGAAGATGGTCCTGCAATGGAAGAAGATGAATCTGTCTGGATGAAGATTTTTCGCTGTCTGGAAAAAGATGGATCGCCGGACTTCAGTAATGGTGAGTACCTATTTTGGGGTTAGTGTTAGTTTTGTTTGGAGGTTTTTTGTTTTTTTTTTAGATTAGGGCTTTTTTTTATTTTAATGGCAGTAAATGAGTTGATAACCATTTTAAGGGTAATGCCCATACAAATGCCCCTTTAGGTTTATTTATTTTTTTAGTTATGTTTCTTTTAGGGGGTAATTTCTATTTCTTTTTTTATTAATTGGTTTTGGGTTAATTGGTTTATTTTAGTAGTAGCTGTGGGAGACGGTGGTTTAGAGATGAATCAGTTTATTTAGTGTTGGCGATGTGGGGGGACGGCGGTTTAGAGGTTATTAGACTAGGGGTTTATGTTAGGTTTTTGTAAAGCTTTATTTTCTCCATAGACTTCAATGGGGAATGAGAAAATGTGGTAGCTATTTCGCAATCGCAGGTGTTAGGTTTTCTTTCCTACATTTTTTCTTCATTGATCTCTATGGTGGAATATGTGCACAAGCACGCCAAGTCGGAATTTGAATTTTGTGCGGTATGCAGCTTACCGCACCATACCGCACAACAAAAGAAAGTTTTATGGTGACTTGCAATGCCGGAGCTATGGAAATAGTGGTACGGCCCCATTTGGCACAGTGTGTACACAACGGGTTTACCGCACAACTTGTAATCTTGGTGACTGTGCACTGTTAATAGACTATAGAGGTATGTTTTCTTTATTTAATATCTGAAAGTAGTTTCTCTCAGAATGATTATGGTTGTTACCATAAAAACTGCAAATATGCAGAACAGAAATGCTTATTAACTAATGATCTAAAGAAGCCTGACATTAAAAAACAACATATTACAACATATATTATGTAGCTGCTATTGATGCCAATTGACAAGATGTCAAAAAATGTATGTATTATAGACGTAATGTTCTGAAGTTATATTATAATGATGCTTTATGTGCATACGTGAACAACAACCTAACATGTCTGGATTTTGTGATAATAATTAATCAGCCACGTGTTTTCACATTTCCCATATTTGTCAGGTGAGTCAAATAACTGACTAGACAAGTTTCCTTAAATAACAAAAAAGTGTTCATGAATGTGATAGAATGTGTTTATCTCTCCGTTTTAGTGATTACGCTGCTGTGGAATTTCTAGGAACCACATTCTAACATTCAACAAACTGTTGGGTAAATTGAATATTTAGACAAGAATATCACATAATCTCCTAGTTGTGTCAGAAGGGAAAAACCCTACACAAAAGTGCGAAAGTCATTCTGTGAGCTCATTGCAATACTGGGAGTGCAGCTTTTCTATATGCATTATAATGCCTTGCTGTCTGGTCTGGCATGTGTAATCAGATGATAGACATTCCAAAAACATAACTGCTAGGGCTGGAAAAACTGTTGAAGACAAGCCAGTCGTGTTCAGGGAAATACTTAGATTAATGTTCAATATATTTTGTCTTTCACAATAAAGTAGAATACGACCTACACATTTTTAAGGGTATAATTATGCTATATATTGCAAGAAAAGTATTGCCTGTGGGTCCCACAAATATTTAAGTTTATTTTTTTCTTCTCTCTCTCTCTTTAATCTAGCTGTGTTCTTGCAAGAGAATTAAGCTTCAGTATGAAGTACAGCAACACCTTCATAATGTACGTTAATGAAAGGCCACTGCCAGGCCCTTAGTAGAAACTTCAGCAGCACTGTAATATGATTTCTTCATGTCTGGGTCTTGCAGGTTTTGTCTTTTTCCCTATGGGCATTGCACCCAGGCTTCGTTGTGGTTAACTGACGGAGACATTGAATGCTGTTCAGCTGTCTGTGAGTACCTAGAATCTGCGAGTTTTGCAGAGTTATGGGATCTGTCCCTGGTGCGGTTTGAGAGTGCAGTACATTTCCATGTTTGGTCTAGAAAAATTACAAAGGGCCTATATCATCCTTGTTTGTATCAGTATGTTTGATTGAAGGAACACATTGTGTGCTTGTAAGTTAGGGAGCCAGGTAGGAAAAGACCTTGATGTGGCCCTGGGCTTAGCAGTATTTGATCAAATTATATGACTAACTCTTCAGTTTTGCGTTTAATCTAGCTGTGTGCTAGCAAGAGTGTGCCCCATACTTTCTATGTGTTGCTTGTATATATATATATATATATATATATATATATATATATATATATATATATATATACACACACACAGTATCTCACAAAAGTGAGTAAGCCTCTCACATTTTTGTAAATATTTTATTATATCTTTTCATGTGACAACAGTGAAAAAAGGACACTTTGCTACAATGTAAAGTAATTCAGTGCTCTGCCTGAAGGATACTTAATGGGATGCTAAACCCACATTTCATGATTCAGAGAGAGCATACAATTTTAAACAACTTTCTAATTTTCTCCTACTGTCAAATTTTCTTCGTTCTCTTGATATCTTTATTTGAAAAAACAGCAATGTAAATATGTGAGTACACCCGTCACATATTTGTAAATATTTTATTATATCTTCTCATGTGACAACACTGAAGAGATGACACTTTGCTACAATGTAAAGTAGTGAGAGTACAGCCTGTATAACAGTGTAAATTTGCTTTTCCCTTCAAAATAACTCAACGCACAGCCATTAATGTCTAAACCATTGGCAACAAAAGTGAGTACACCCCTAAGTGGAAATGTCCAAATTGGGCCCAAAGTGTCAATATTGTGTGTGGCCACCATTATTTTCCAGCTCTGCCTTAACCCTCTTGAGCATGGAGTTCACTAGAGCTTCACAGGTTGCCACTGGAGTCCTCTTCCACTCCTCCATGACGACATTACGGAGCTGGTGGATGTTAGAGACCTTGCGCTCCCCCACCTTCCATTTGAGGATGCCCCACAGATACTCAATAGGGTTTAGGTCTGGAGACATGCTTGGCCAGTCAATCACCTTTACCCTCAGCTTCTTTAGAAAGGCAGTGGTAATCATGGAAGTGTGTTTGGGGTCGTTATAATGTTGGAATACTGCCCTGCAGGCCAGTCTCCAAAGGGAGGGAATCATTCTCTGCTTCAGTATGTCACAGTACATGTTAGCATTCATGGTTCCCTCAATGAATTGTAGCTCCCCAGTGCCGGCAGCACTCAAGCAGGTCCAGACCATGGCACTCCCATCACCATGCTTGACTGTAGGCAAGACATACTTGTCTTTGTACTCCTCACCTGTTTGCCGCCACACACGCTTGACACCATCTGAACCAAATAAGTTTATCTTGGTCTCATTGGACCACAGGACATGGTTCCAGTAATCTATGTCCTTAGTCTGCTTGTCTTCAGCAAACTGTTTGCGGGCTTTCTTGTGCATCATCTTTAGAAGAGGCTTCCTTCTAGGATGACAGCCATGCAGACCAATTTGACGTATGGTCTGAGCACTGACAGGTTGATCCCCCACCCCTGTCCTGAGTGGAACTTGTCCTGTGAAACTGCTGTATGGTCTTGCCCACCGTGCTGCAGCTCAGTTTCAGGGTCTTGGCAATCTTCTTATGGCCTAGGCCATCTTTATGTATAGCAACAATTCTTTTTTCAGATCCTCAGAGAGTTCTTTGCCATGAGGTGCCATGTTGAACTTCCAGTGACCAGTATGAGAGAGTGTGAGAGCGATAACACCAAATTTTACACACCTGCTCCCCATTCACACCTGAGACCTTGTAACACTAACGAGTCACATGACATCGGGGAGGGAAAATGGCTAATTGGGCCCAATTTGGACATTTCCACTTAGGGGTGTACTTACTTTTGTTGCCAACGGTTTAGACATTAATGGCTGTGTGTTGAGTTATTTTGAAGGGAAAAGCAAATTTACACTGTTATACAGACTGTACTCTCACTACTTTACATTGTAGCAAAGTGTCATCTCTTCAGTGTTGTCACATGAGAAGATATAATAAAATATTTACAAATATGTGACGGGTGTACTCACATATTTACATTGCTGTTTTTTCAAATAAAGATATCAAGAGAACGAAGAAAATTTGACAGTAGGAGAAAATTAGAAAGTTGCTTAAAATTGTATGCTCTCTCTGAATCATGAAATGTGGGTTTAGCATCCCATTAAGTATCCTTCAGGCAGAGCACTGAATTATTTAATTAATTGCGAGGCTGCTAGAATCATTATTATGATTTTTGGTGAATGGAATATTAATAAGCTTGAGTATAAGTATACTACTAACAGCACATTCTGATAAATATCCTTTACTATGTGAAACTTAAAGAAAACTAAATGTGATTTTACATCTGTGTAGAAAGCTTTAAAATATGATAGCGCACTCATTAGAATGTCTGGGAATCTCTTTCCTCCTTTTGTTGTGCACCGCTATTACGAAAATATTATTATAAATCTGGCAAAAGGAAATGTTGTATGGCAAATAATGCAAACAGATGTTGCCATGAGATTATGTATATTACATTTTCTTTGGCAAATACAAAGCCCTGTTCAGTGGAACACGCTCTTCACATTGAAAAATAGTTTGTACAGAAATGTTGCTTAAATTAAAGCCGTATGTCTACAGTTACATGTTTCAGAGATTTTCCTCTTATTTTTCTGGATCCTATAATGATACAATGTTCTTGTAGTTGAATATTTAGCCAATTACTGCTATAATATTCTTGGTCTTTTATATAAATGCAGGACCAAATATAGCCATACTTTTCTTTCCATTAATTAGATGGTGCTTCTAATATTATTTAGCCTCTATTAAATATATATACATAACAATAGAATCTCCTATATATTTTTTTTTCAAATAATCTGTTCTCTTTCTTTTTTATATTTAAACTTGACAAATTTTGAGAGAGAGAAAACCTTTATTAAGTAAACTTTGAATATGAGTTCAAAGCAAACTATGAGGACAAAATTACGGGGCCAATTTATAAAGGGCCAAATGGTCCCTGATCCCCCTGTTTCTGCGCGAGCCTTCAGGCAATGCAGGGGGCCGCATTGTACAAGCATTTTACCAGAACTGCTTGTGCAATGTTAAATGCCGACACACAATGATAAATCAGCCCCTACGAATTGAGTGTAAACATTTGGGCGTAAGCTATAAGGGGTTTATTGTGGGTGTTTGTGCTCCTCTGATTTATCTCTCATATTACGAGTTGAAAGTAAACGCTATCGCTTGAGCGCAGTTGCAATTTACGCTAAAATCATTACCACGACTTCAGAGCTCTGGTTAACTAAAAAGTTGCACAAAACACATCAAAAATACTTTACAAAGTATAGTTACACATGGGTCCGCTTAATTGAACAAAAAAAGATATTCACACTTGATCATACAAACATACAATGTTCATATTTCAAAAAATCAAAAAGAGTAAAAAAATTAGCTTATCACCCCCCAGGTGTCCCAAGGGGGGGGATGACCGGCACCACCTGCAGAATAAAAAAAAGAAAAATAAAAAGTCACTCAGCCTTGATAGTGAGAAATCTTTTGAGGATTACAAAAGGTCCTGTCAAGCAATGTAATTGGTGTGATATAACAGTCCTTCTATCGATAAATACAGATTGTAATAATCGTTCACACTTGCGTAATTGATCAGATACACTGTATGTGCATATATGGAAGTCCTTTTATTAATAAAAATAAATTGTAACAACTGTTATATTTACATGTTGCATACGTAAACTGCATATATCTGTATGCACCAGAAATAGACTGCTGTATCTTGACCGCTCAGCTTAATAGTGGGAATTTTCTGAGGATTTTAGAATAAGCCTTTTGTAACCGGCCACTCATGTGATGGAATATTCCTTATATCTGTGTATACAGAATAATTGTTTGCACTACCGTATTACACAGAAACCACTCAATATAGATGGCAGTCCATAGATGTAAATTGTAACCGTTGCTATACTCTCACATTTCTCATAAATGCTGCATACATGTATATGCCTCAGAACTAGGCTGCTGTGTCAGTACCATAATGTTATATTGATCATGAAAGTCTCAATCGGCTATGAGGTTATAAGTGTAAAATACATAGAGGAATTATTTTAAAGGAAAAATCTTTAGACTATTTGCATATGTTATTCATTTATATTTTGAAAAACGTTACTCTTGGAATCTCTCAATCAGATTCTTTAAATAAAGTTTCCCCAAGATATATCCCTATTGAGACCCCTTGGTGCCAGTGTATACAGTCTCCTGATCCATTGTGCTTCCTTCTGGAATAATAATAATGGCGTAGTGGGGGTACCCCATCCACTACCTGAAATCTGAGCTGATTTTTGTTATGTGAAGCTCTCATAAAATGGTGTGCCACTGGAGCATCCTCATCATCTTTGCCTATTGCTGCCTTGTGTTGGTGTATCCTATCCTTGACAGTCTAAGTGGTCTCTCCTACATATGCAAGGCCACATGGGCATTTAATCACATAGATTACAAATTTCGAGTTACAAGAGAATCTACCTTTAATAGGAATCCTCTTCCCTGAATGAGGATGAGTGACAGAATCTCCTTGTTGCATAGAATGACACAAGGCACAGTTCATGCAAGCGAAGGAACCTTTTTTCATTATTTCACTGGGTTTTCGTATAGGACCCAAATTAGCTCTAATCAGTTCATCTCTTAGATTCCTATTCCTCCTGTATGAAAAGAGTGGAGTGTCAATGAATAGATTACCAACCTGAGTGTCCTCCTTAAGAGGCCAATGTTTTAAAATCATTCTTTTAAGTTTACCACTATGGAGACCATAGTGGCAAACAAAAGGAACAGAAAATCTTTTTGGATTCGGAGTTTTTTTTTTTTAAACTATCTCTTCCAATGTTAGCTACCTTCATCAAATTTCTGTCTAGGATATCTGTCGGATATCCTCTCTCTGCAAACTTCTTTACCATCTCATCCAATATTTTTTGACAGATCAGGGGATCATCTACACTTCTTTTGGTTCTCAAAAGCTGGCTCAATGGTAAGTTCCTAATTAACAAGGGCGGATGAAAACTGTCATAGAGCAATGTGTTATTTCTGTATGTTTCTTTTGTATACAGATCACTTCTCAACTTATTGCCTTCAATTGATACCACAGTATCCAGAAAGCTCACCTTTTCTGCACCGTATTCAACGGTAAATTTCAAATAGTCATTAGAAGAATTCAAACGAGAGACAAATTGTGTTAATTTCTCCTCAATCCCTGTCCACACAAAAAAGATGTCATCTTTATATCTATGCCAGCCTATCACAAAGTCTCTATACCCCTGATCCCTGAAAACAACATCTTCTTAAAATTTGCCAACAAAAAGGTTAGCATATGTGGGTGCTACATTCGAACCCATTGCTGTTCCCTTTTTCTGGAAATAAAACGTTTCCTCAAACAAAAAGAAATTCTCATATAGAATGATCTCCAATAAATCTTTAATGAATCGTCTTTCGCTTGGGGAATATAGTCTATCCTTGTCAAGAAAATAGAAAACACTCTCGATGCCCAAGTGATGAGGGATGGAGGTATAAAGACTTGCAATATCCATAGTAACTAACAGACTGTTGGGAGGAATCACTTGAGGTCCAATTTTACATAAAAAATCAGTTGTATTCTGTAAGTAGGACTGAAGATATCCTAACAGCGGTCTAATCAATTGATCAAGAAATATAGCAATTGGTTGAAAAATTGATTCAGTGACTGCTACAACCTGGAGGGTCATGCAGTCTCTTATGTATCTTCGGTAACACATAAAATACTGGCACAATAGGATTCTCTTTAGTTAAGAATTTGGCTTGTCTTTTAGTGATGATATCAGAGGATATGGCTTCCTTGACAACTTTTTGTATTTTGATTTTTAATCTTGAAGTTAGATCCCAATTACTTTTACATAATTCTCCACATCCTGAAGCTGTCGTAACACCTCCTCTTTATATTTAATTTTATTCATAATGACAAGCACCCCGCCCTTATCGGCAGGCTTCAGAATCAACTCATTATGATTATGAATTTCCCCTATCAATTTCCTTTCTTTTTGAGACATATTAAATTTTACCTTAGTTTTAAAATTCTTTCTTAGTTTCTCAAAATCCTTTTTCCCTAGTGTAATATATGCCTCTACAGATGCATTGGTGTGAGGGGGGTTGAAATTGCTTTTTGGTTTGATTTTCTGAGTGTGAAACTGAAAGGGGCTAGTTATCTCTAACCTACTGGATTCTTCCTTATTTAGAAAAAAACTCTTCAGTCTCAAATTTCTGAAAAATCTCTGTAAATCACATTCAATGGAGAAAAAATCTGGAAGGGTGGCAGGGACAAAAGATAACCCCTTCTGTAACACTCTCAAGATATCATCATCTATTTCGATCCCTGAGCTATTCACCACAAGTCTTCTGTCTTTCAACTCCTGTTTTGTCTTGTTGATATCTGATAGCCTTTGTCTCCTATGATTCCTCCCCCCTCTCCTCTGCCTCTTCTTCTGTTTCTGGTGCCACGCCCTCTCATAGAAAAAGGGACAGAGGAATCACTGAATTCACTATCTGATGAGGAATCCCCTGGAAAACTGTTAGATTGAGGACCTCTTCTTGTCCTTCTGAATGGCACAAAGTCAGGATTTCGCCATCTATATACTTTGTTGTTTTGATAGTCAGCTAGATCTCTCTGAAATTTTTTATACTTTTTACTTTCCACGCACTTTCTGAATGTTACCAAATCATTGTCTAATTTAGACTTAAAACTTAGGAACGCAGTTTCTGTTTTCAATTCTTTAATAGACAATTCTACTGTATCAATTTCCTGTTGCATTCTAGGTAATTCTTTCTGTATATATTCAATAGTTAGAATTAAAATATCATATGAGCATTTGTTCCATATGCCCTCAGATTTGTCACAATACTCTGTATTTTCTCTAAATAATTTGGAATGCGAATGGCTTATAAGACATTATGGTACTGACACAGCAGCCTAGTTCTGAGGCATATACATGTATGCAGCATTTATGAGAAATGTGAGAGTATAACAACGGTTACAATTTACATCTATGGACTGCCATCTATATTGAGTGGTTTCTGTGTAATACGGTAGTGCAAACAATTATTCTGTATACACAGATATAAGGAATATTCTATCACATGAGTGGCCGGTCACAAAATGCTTATTCTAAAATCCTCAGAAAATTCCCACTATTAAGCTGAGCGGTCAAGATACAGCAGTCTATTTCTGGTGCATACAGATATATGCAGTTTACGTATGCAACATGTAAATATAACAGTTGTTACAATTTATTTTTTATTAATAAAAGGACTTCCATATATGCACATACAGTGTATCTGATCAATTACGCAAGTGTGAACGATTATTACAATCTGTATTTATCGATTACATTGCTTGACAGGACCTTTTGAAATCCTCAGAAGATTTCTCACTATCAAGGCTGAGTGACCTTTTATTTTTCTTCCTTTTTTTCTTTTTTTGTTCTGCAGGTGGTGCCAGTCATCACCCCCTTGGGACACCTGGGGGGTGTTAAGCTAATTTTTTTACTCTTTTTGATTTTTTGAAATGTGAACATTGTGTGTTTGTATGATCAAGTGTGAATATCTTTTTTTGCTCAATTAAGCGGACCCATATGGTGGTTGGGGTTTGTGTGAATGTGAATGGATAATAATAAAGACATTTATTGTTAAGACTCGTTTGCTGGGATTTATTATTTTGATATAAATATATATATGTATATAAATTTATTTATATGTGTATATATGTATTTACAGACATATTATATACACATAAATACAAATGAACACATATATAAAAGTGCTTGTTTTGTGGTTGCTTTGCTGCCTATCTATTTATAAATACTTAGAACATATTGACATGTACAGAACATTGGAATGTCAAATATTTACAGTAAAAGCATAGTTAAAACATTTTATTACAAATGAATATTGCATAAATAAGCTTTTACATGTTTTCATCTACTTAAAGTGAATGTCAATTTAGATGAATCGGTGCCCGGTTTTTAATAATTCTATTAAAAACGAGGGCACTTTAATTCATAAAAATTTACATTTCACTTTTTTTCTTTAAATACTTACCTTTTAATCTTCACAACCGGTCCAGCATTTCCCCTGGCCGCTGGAAGCCTCTTCACACGTCAGAAAGCCGAATCTGGCTTCCTCCAATCATGGTTTCCCTTCCTGGGGGAATCATGGCCCGAGGCAACGCCGTGATTGGAGGAAGCCGGATTCGTCATTTTGGACCTGCGAAGAGGGCTTGCGACGGGTGGAGGAAGCGCTGCAGCGGCTATCATGATTTGACGAAAACGAGTGAAATGTAAATTTAATGAATTAAAGTGCCCTTGTTTTTAATATGATTAGTAAAAACTGGGCACCGATTCATCTAAATTGACATTCACTTTAAGTAGATGAAAACATGTAAAAGCTTATTTATGCAATATTCATTTGTAATAAAATGTTTTAACTATGCTTTTACTGTAAATATTTGACATTCCAATGTTCTGTACATGTCAATATGTTCTAAGTATTTATAAATAGATAGGCAGCAAAGCAACCACAAAACATCACTGAGCCGTCTTCATGTTTCATGACAGGAATGGTGTTATTTTTTTTTTTCCTTCTGTATGGAGACTTTTTTGTGTTTCTCTCTTAAAATGTGAGGGTACCAATACTTTTGGGCACATTTGTAGATGTTCTATATTTTATTTTATTTTTGCAAAATTTTTGTGAAAAATTCGATGAAAATAAAAGCCTTCAGTTATTTTAGTACAATATCTTTTTTCCTCTTCACTGGACTTACAAACTTTCTCTCACATAGGTCATTGACAGTTATATGGATTAAAGCTAGGAACTTATCTACAGTCTTCTGGAATAATTCTCTCATAGGTCCGATGATCTAAAGCCCTCTGGTCTAAGAAGTTCTGTCAATGCTGCAAGGTCCCTAAACATTTTTTAGAAAGGAACATTTTAGCTTGATAGATGCTTATCTTGCTATGCAGGGCTCTGGTTTGAAGAAGAGTCAGCTACATTTTCCTCAAAGATTTCGCAAAATTTCCCTCCATGCTGGCGAGCTTTTGATCCTCGAGCCCATATTTTAATTCCCCACCATCAGGTGCGTTATATACCTCATACTCTCAGTTTGCATTAGCAAGACGTTACTGTAACCCAATGAGCATTGACAGGTATTACCTATTAGCCAAAGTACATTAGCAAGTAATGCCAATCAGTCAATGAGTAGGAAATACACAATCGATAGACATGTAAAAAGTCAGAAACAGTAGTGGTACTGCTCAAAAAGGTGCTGAACCAGAGCTTGTTTATGTGAAAAGGGGTCTCCATTTTTTTTCCCAAAGAGTTTATTAGGAATCAATATATGTTAATAATAAGAGAAAGATTTACAGGTATATATACACATCTATTTTACAGCAAAACAGTCCAAATAATTAAGACAGGGCAACTTTACTACATATACTTAGCTACATTCTCCAGTGTGTCCAACATCAGCCATCTTTTAATCTTTTTAGCCTAAGTACACTTATGTACTAGTAGAAGCAGGCTGGTAACTTAGGGTGTACCGGCTGACCCTCTCCAGGTGCAGATAAACAGTGCAGGGGTATCCTGCCACACACGTTGTGTAATGGTTTCCAAAATAAAAAGTCAGAAACAGTAGTGGTACTGCTCAAAAAGGTGCTGAACCAGAGCTTGTTTATGTGAAAAGGGGTCTCCATTTTTTTTCCCAAAGAGTTTATTAGGAATCAATATATGTTAATAATAAGAGAAAGATTTACAGGTATATATACACATCTATTTTACAGCAAAACAGTCCAAATAATTAAGACAGGGCAACTTTACTACATATACTTAGCTACATTCTCCAGTGTGTCCAACATCAGCCATCTTTTCAGCAGGGACATAGCTTACTGACCTAGCTGTTATTAAAATCCCTTCCCCCAGATACACCTTTCTCTCTGAACTAAAGACACTCCCAATAGCCTTTGACTGGCATTTGATAAACCACTCCCTATTGAATTGGGGTATAAAAAACTGGAACACTCTCTATCTCCCTCTCCTTCTTACCCTGTCCCCGCTGAAAAGATGGCTGATGTTGGACACACTGGAGAATGTGGCTAAGTATATTCCTTGGATAAACTCCTGTGATTATTTTAGCAGTGTTGTAGTAAAGTTGCCCTGTCTTAATTATTTGGACTGTTTTGCTGTAAAATAGATGTGTATATATACCTGTAAATATTTCTCTTATTATTAACATATATTGATTCCTAATAAACTCTTTGGGGAAAAAATGGAGACCCCTTTTCACATATACAAGCTCTGGTTCAGCACCTTTTTGAGCAGTACCACTACTGTTTCTCAATTTTTATTTTAGAAACCCTTACACACCATGTGTGGCAGGATACCCCTGCACTGATCTATCTGCACCTGGAGAGGGTCAGCCGGTACATCCTCTCGTTTTCCTGTAGCTACTCCCGGACAAGTCTGTGAGGAGGAGAGCAGCCTTTTACCTGTGCTTCATCTATAGAGTGGGACTATCTGATCATACTGGAGTCACTACATCCTTATCTAAATCAATATCCTAATTGGGACTCTCTGTTGGGACTATTTCGACCCATGACCATTGGATCTTATGGTTTGATTAATATGCCATATTAACATTTGCTTTATATATGTCATTATCAATGTTTTTAAAAGTAGATATAAAATTGTCTTTGTATATAGAGTATTGGAGCGCCCCCTCACACTCTGGTATATATAATAATGGATACAAAGGAAAGGCAAGAGATCAAAGAAGCAGGAGTTTAATTTGTGGCTTCCGGGATGAGGATCCAAGTGAAATATGTTATTTATGAGAATATCTGTTATAAACTCATTCAAATATTGACATTCGCCTGGTGGAGCAGATAAAATTGGATTAACTTGACGTGGAAGTGATCGGTGAGGCCCGGAGCCAGAGCAAGATAGAAAGGCTCCCGTGCGCAGTACCTAGTAGCACCAAGGGGGAAGGTACACAAACGGCCTGCACTGCGGATCCATGTGAGGTTAACCCTGAGCTGGAGGCTGGAACCAACGGAAAGGCGGCCCTGCCGACCGCAACTCCAGGACACTTGAGGTACACTTTCCACCAGCGGTATTCTACATGGAATACATACTCACTGATGCACAGAAGCCCCACCGGAGCATCCCAGTCGTTAAAGCTGGAGAACTGCGTCGCCCATGTTATCTGTGGGCAAGTAGAATCTTTGAATGCTGCCTTTCTGGAACTACAGAAAACTTCTGCATCCACTTACAACCTAGGAGCTCGCACAGAGAACTATTACAACCTGTCCCTGTCAAAGTTCTATGCCCCTAGGATCACAGGTACTGTTTTGAGGGCACTTGTGAAAGCTGGAATGCTCTCCTTTGCTGGTTCCATCTGGTCCGACCAACATTGGCATATGTTGACCTCTCTCCCTATCCTTCATGCAGAAACCAGTACACACTTTCGGACTGGAGTGGGGTAAATGTCTAAATGTACAGAGGGCCTCGAGGAGGCTTTGACCTGACTGGGATTCCGGTCTGATAATTCACTCTCTGTCTGTGTGACTATTCAGCTTTATGACAGATACTCCCCTTAGAAATATCCCCTAGCCCAATATTTGTATATACAATGATAACTCGGGAGTAGCATATACCATCCTCTCATTGTTTTATTTTATTACAGTCTTTCAGGAGGCAATAATGGGGAATCCTCTGTGTTATTTGTTATTTGTATCACTGTAGTATATGCTTCAGGTGACCTAAGTAATATGTGACTTAGTTTTATTCAGCAGCATTGTACCACACAGAATGTCTTGCTTATCTATATATCCTGCTATCTAGGTATAATGATACAGCCTCCCTCATCTACACAACTGAAAATCATGTCCTCTCTGCCATAAACTAACAAGAGTCAATTAGTAGCCAAGGCAATGTTTCTCTGTATATTTAACTTTCCAGGTATAATATCAGCAGCCATCTTTCTTATGTAGCTAAGGGTTATAAAAACAGGTGCCTTTTTTTTCCTCCATAACTAAGCCAACTATGACTGTTTTACATACCTTAATAGAACAAGTGGGCTATTAAATATCTAGGGTGCCCCCTGTGGTCTGCAAAGACCTATAGAAACCTCCTCTAGTAAGGGGTGGTTTGTGAACTACTACCTGTTATATTTGACTGCCGCTAAGCTACAACCACAAATGCCAAATAACCCTTCTTGACATTATTGCTACCATTATTAAACCTTTATGCCCTTTTCCCTACCTCACCCCATTATTATTCAATTATTACTTGGGATGGTCCATGAGTTACCACTGACCATAATTAGGGGATTTATATACAATATACTGGCTAATCTATAAACAGGCGATAGCTGCCATAACCACATTAAGGGAAAATGAGGTCTGTTTCTAACTTTGGAACTGTGCATATATGTCATTGTAACAATCCACAATCATATTTGGCAATTTCTCTCTTATGTGTGCCCTTATATAGGCTGTTAGTCTATGCTATTTTTCTAGCTACTATGTTCTATGGCCCAAAAGTGGCCCTATATTCATGAGTCCCTCCTATTACTGTTTGTTACAATCTTGGGGGTCCACAAGTGACCTCAACTGCTTTGAGGAGGTAGGAAAAGGAAGGTTTGAGATTGATATTTTATGTTTCTGCTCACAGGTACTACTTGGATGGTTGGTTAGACCGTTAGGATTAATCTTTTTCTGTATCGGATGTATGTTCGGTAATTCTTTGCATGTATGCCAACTGATTATCATACTTCACACTGCCTGTAACGTATCTTGTTCTTGCTTATGTTTGATACCTGTATGTTCCATACTTTAACCTTCAATAAAAAAAAAAAAATTTAATAGAAAAAATTGGATTAACTTTAAAATTTGCAGAAAATATTTTACGGCTCATTTCAAATTCAGTGCAATTGTATTGTCTTTTTATTGTGTATTTGGCAATCATTCAACTCTACTGTATTTAGTGGTCCTTTAATGGGACACTGTCATCCATATGACCAAAATTTCAACTTTTTTAATTGTATTTTTTAGTTTAAAATGCAAACTGTACATGTCTATCGATTGTGTATTTCCTACTCATTGACTGATTGGCATTACTTGCTAATGTACTTTGGCTAATAGGTAATACCTGTCAATGCTCATTGGGTTACAGTAACGTCTTGCTAATGCAAACTGAGCGTATGAGTTATATAACGCACCTGATGGTGGGGAATTAAAATATGGGCTCGAGGATCAAAAACTCGCCACCATGGAGGGAAATCTTTGAGGAAAATTGTGTACATGCGTCCATTGCTGTGAACCCACTCATTTGATTAGCTTGTCCATTAGATGAGATATGTATACATTTGTGCAATGGTTTTATGTGTATAGACATATATTTTCTAGGCAATACGGTGATTGGGGTCATGTTACATTTAATATTGCACAAGTTATTATATTGTGGTCATGTATGATTGTAAATGTTGAGATTATAAATGATGTTGCAGCTTTTGTTAAACAATATTGTATAGTATTGTCTTATATCTATCCCCATTATAAGACTATGTCATATTGTCAATTAATCAATTAAGGATATATGTATTCTCCCATTATGGGTGTGTTTTTTTTTCACTATTGGCTAGATTTAGTTTAAATAGCTTGTCAGTTGGAAGGTGTATTATGCCTGATGAAACAGCCAATGCTAAAGCTGAGAAACGCGTTGCATTATATGTAACCATTGCTTGTTACTGTTTTTAATACTGTTTTTAATAAACTAACTTGTTTTATACAAGCTTTGGTCCTTCTTGAGCAGTACCACTACTGTTTCTGACTTTTTCTTTTGGAAACCATTACACACCGTGTGGGCAGGATACCCCTGCACTGATCTATCTGCACCTGGAGAGGGTCAGCTGGTACACCCTAAGTTACCAGCCTGCTTCTATAAGTACATAAATGTACTTGGGCTAAAAGTGAGTAACCATTTGGCATTGCCTGTTTGATTGTTCCATTTTGACATACTGATGTACACATGAGGTGCCCCTCCATTCTCTCGTTTTCCTGTATCCATTATTAGTATGACTTTGAATATACAGGCATATTGCGTCACTTTATTGCGCTTCACAGATATTGCTCTTTTTACAAATTGAAGGGTTGTAGCAAGCCTGTTTCAAACAGTCTATCAAGTCTATCTGCACATTATTTTCAATATATAAAAACATAAATACACAAGAATACACATATATACACACTTATATATACACACCACCAGCAATAATATTATGACTTGCTGAGAGCTCAGATGATGGTAAGCATGTTTTAGCAATAAAGTACTGTATGTACATTGTTTTTTTTAGACATAATGCAATTGCAGACTTAATAGACTACAGTATAGTGTAAAATATAACTTTAATATGCACTGAAAAATAAAAAAATGAGTGTGACTCACTTTATTGCTATATTCGCTTTATTGCTGGGGTCTGGAGCCAAACCTGCAAGATCTCTTAGGTACACCTGTATGTCTCAACTGTAAAATTGACAAACTAGTGTTGCTTCACTTATATCTTACTTTCTAGCAGTTGGCATACGGTTTTAGTTTATGTTACAGGGGCAACATCATCACAAACTTCTTTAAGGCAAAAAGGGACATGGAAGGAATGCATACATGTTAGTGAATAGCTTCCATTGCAGACAGGTGAGTTATATAGTGCCTGTTTTTAAATGTATGTGTTTAAATATAAATTTAGAATATGCAAAATTAAACTGTTTTTACACCTACCAGACTCTCAGTTTTGCACTTTTTATTATATAAATAAAAGGCATGGGCTGGGGCAATACATGCCATAAGCATCATGTGTTGCAGGGATGGAGGTTGTAGATGGTGAGCTAAAGCACCCCAAAAGGTTTAGATTGCAGCCCCCATATTGCTCCTCCTACCACTGTCTCTACCTAGCCACTCCTCTGAGATGCCTAGTCATGCCCTGAAAGACCCATCCCCATCCAACACCGCATATACATCTCCACCCATGGACACCTACAAATCTGCCTCCTCACAACCTGCCAATAGAACATCTTTGACTCTGCCTATAAACCTCCCTGACTCAGCACCCCAGCTTCGTGATCACTTGCATGGTATTGGTAAGTGTTTGCTCTCTAGCTTTAAAACTGCTCCTGTGGTTTAATAACTTTTTATTTATTGGATATAAAACTTTTGAAACATAGGGAAACATTAATGCCAGAGTTTATTATCTTAAAGGGACATAAAACCCAAACGGCTAGATTACGAGTTGTCCTAACACTGGCCTAGATTTGGAGTTTTGTCAGTAAGGACCCGCGTAGCTAACGCCGGCTTTTTTCTGGCCGCACCATAAAAATAACTCTGGTATTGAGAGTCCACATAAAGGCTGCGTTAGGCTCCAAAAAAGGAGTGTAGAGCATTTTTAACGCAGCTTCAACTCTCAATACCAGAGTTGCTTACGCAAGCGGCCAGCCTCAAAAACGTGCTCGTGCACGATTCCCCCATAGAAAACAATGGGGCTGTTTGAGCTGAAAAAAACCTAACACCTGCAAAAAAGCCGCGTTCAGCTCTTAACGCAGCCCCATTGTTTGCTATGCGGAAACACCTCCTAAGTCTGCACCTAACACCCTAACATGTACCCCGAGTCTAAACACCCCTAACCTTACACTTATTAACCCCTAATCTGCCGTCCCTGCTATCGCTGACACCTGCATTTTATTTTTAACCCCTAATCTGCCGCTCCGTAAACCGCCGCTACTTACATTATCCTTATGTACCCCTAATCTGCTGCCCCTAACACCGCCGACCCCTATATTATATTTATTAACCCCTAATCTGCCCCCCACAACGTCGCCTCCACCTGCTTACACTTATTAACCCCTAATCTGCCGACCGGACCGCACCGCTATTATTATAAAGTTATTAACCCCTAATCCGCCTCACTAACCCTATAATAAATAGTATTAACCCCTAATCTGCCCTCCCTAACATCGCCGACACCTAACTTCAAACATTAACCCCTAATCTGCCGACCGGAGCTCACCGCTATTCTAATAAATGTATTAACCCCTAAAGCTAAGTCTAACCCTAACACTAACACCCCCCTAAGTTAAATATAATTTTATTCTAACGAAATAAATTAACTCTTATTAAATAAATTATTCCTATTTAAAGCTAAATACTTACCTGTAAAATAAATCCTAATATAGCTACAATATAAATTATAATTACATTGTAGCTATTTTAGGATTAATATTTATTTTACAGGCAACTTTGTAATTATTTTAACCAGGTACAATAGCTATTAAATAGTTAAGAACTATTTAATAGTTACCTAGTTAAAATAATTACAAAATTACCTGTAAAATAAATCCTAACCTAAGTTACAATTAAACCTAACACTATACTATCATTAAATTAATTAAATAAAATACCTATAATTACCTACAATTAAACCTAACACTACACTATCAATAAATTAATTAAATACAATACCTACAAATAAATACATTTAAATAAACTAACTAAAGTACAAAAAATAAAAAAGAACTAAGTTACAAAAAATAAAAAAATATTTACAAACATAAGAAAAATATTACAACAATTTTAAACTAATTACACCTACTCTAAGCCCCCTAATAAAATAACAAAGCCCCCCAAAATAAAAAAATGCCCTACCCTATTCTAAATTACTAAAGTTCAAAGCTCTTTTACATTACCAGCCCTGAACAGAGCCCTTTGCGGGGCATGCCCCAAGAAGTTCAGCTCTTTTGCCTGTAAAAAAAAACATACAATACCCCCCCCCAACATTACAACCCACCACCCACATACCCCTAATCTAACCCAAACCCCCCTTAAATAAACCTAACACTAAGCCCCTGAAGATCTTCCTACCTTGTCTTCACCCTGCCAGGTTCACCGATCGGTCCAGAAGAGCTCCTCCGATGTCCTGATCTAAGCCCAAGCGGGGGGCTGAAGAGGTCCATGATCCGGCTGAAGTCATCATCCAAGCGGGAGCTGAAGAGGTCCATGATCCGGCTGAAGTCTTCATCCAAGCGGGGCAGAAGAGGTCTTCCATCCGATTGAAGTCTTGATCCAAGCGGATCTTCTATGGTCATCCATCCGGAGCGGAGCGGCAGGATCCTGAAGACCTACGACGCGGAACATCCATCCTGGCCGACGACTGAACGACGAATGACGGTTCCTTTAAATGACGTCATCCAAGATGGCGTCCCTCGAATTCCGATTGGCTGATAGGATTCTATCAGCCAATCGGAATTAAGGTAGGAATATTCTGATTGGCTGATGGAATCAGCCAATCAGAATCAAGTTCAATCCGATTGGCTGATTGGATCAGCCAATCGGATTGAACTTGATTCTGATTGGCTGATTCCAAACGCCCGCTGTTATTACGAGTCTTGAAGGTACAGGCTCACCACTCACTTTTTTGGCCAGACTTGGAAATACCGCAAATACACTTACGTAAATTGGTATCCTCTTTTTTCAATGGGACTTGCATAGCGCCGGTATTACGAGTCTGCTAAAAAGTGAGCGTGGGTGTTAGGTTTAGGGTTAGACTTAGGTTTAGGGGTTAATAACTTTAATATAGTGGCGGCGATGTTGGAGGTGGCATATTAGGGGTTAATAAATGTAGGTAGGTAGGTATCGGCTATGTTAGGGCCGGCAGATTAGGGGTTAATAATATTTAACTAATGTTTGCGAGGCGGGAGTGAGTGGTTTAGGGGTTAATATGTTTATTATATTGGAAGCGACATTGGGGGCGGCAGATTAGGGGTTAAAAAGTGTAGGTAGGTTGCGGCGACATTGGGGGCGGCAGATCAGGGGTTAATAAATATAACGTAGGTGTCGGCGATGTTGGGGGCAGCAGGTTAGGGGCTCATAAGTATAATGTAGATGGCAGCGCTGTCCGGAGCAGCAGATTAGGGGTTAATAAGTGTAAGATTAGGGGTGTTTAGACTCGGGGTTCATGTTAGGATGTTAGGTGTAGACATAAAATTTATTTCCCCATAGGAATCAATGGGGCTGCGTTGAGGAGTTTTACGCTGCTTTTTTTCAGGTGTTAGACTTTTTTTCAGCCGGCTCTCCCCGTTGATTCCTATGGGGAAATCGTGCACAAGCACGTTACACCAGCTCACCGCTGACTTAAGCAGCACTGATATTGGGGTGCAGTAATGAGCAAAATTTTGCTCAACGCTCACTTCTTATTTGGTTTGTAAAAACCCGTAATACCAGCACTGTCTCTAAGTGAGCAGTGAGCATAAACTGCTCGTTAGCACCGCACAGCCTCTAACGCAAAACTCGTAATCTAGGTGATTGTTTTTCTTTCGTTATTCAGATAGAGCATGCAATTTTAAAAAAACTTTCGAATGTACTTCCATTGTCAAATTTTCATTCCTTTGCTATTCTTTGTTGAATGGACAGTATTGCACTACTGGGAGCCATCTGAAAACATTGGGTCAGCCAATGATAAGTAGCATATAGAGCAACCAATCAGAAGCAAGCCCCTAGTAGTGCATTGCTGCTTTTGAGCCTTTTAAAGAAAGGACACCAAAAGAACAAAGCAGTTTCATATTCCTTTAAAACTTACACTTTACCCTCTCAAAAAACCTAAAATTATAAAATAAAAAAAATAAAACGTCTTTTACTTTAATCAAGAATTAAGTACTCTGTATAAATGTGAAAAACAATGCAATAAATTACTCAAACTACTATACAGTGTTTTTGCAGAGGATGTCTGATGAATTGGAAAAGGGGACAATTACTGGATCATAAAAAGATTACACAGCAAGTGAATCCTCTACATATGTTTCACCTGAGCTTGAGGCTTTGAGAGTTCATCTGGATAGTATTAAACTCAATGGTACCTTCCATGTTACCAATTCATATTTCCTTATGGTCCTTCCAAGGCGGCTGCTTTGGCATCTAACAACATCTTAACGTGCCTGTAGAAAAAAAGAGTTGTCTCCAAGAATTTGCTCTGGCTTTGTATGAGTAAGCCACGTCCTCTGTGGTGACCTTAGGAGACTTTCATTTATTGCAGCAAGTCTACCTGCTATGCCTTGTAAACAAATTATAAAACCTTTATGACTTTTTGTATCATTGTGGAAAGAAAAACATAATATACAATAAATTCTAAAACTCTTGGCTCACAGATCCATACCAAAGATAGTCATAGAAAGATATATTTATTTTTTTGGAGAGAGAGAGAGAGGTATTATGATTGCTATTCCCTAAAATAATTGGCTCATATTCAGAATTTGTTGAATAAGAGTGACTTTTATAACATGTAAGATTTTATTATTATTATTATTATTATTATTTAAAAAAAAAAAAAAAGAAGATGTTTCTGACCTACAACTGTGTGTGGGACTTCTCCTGTCCCTACCTGGATATTAAAAAAGACAGTAAAGATAATTTTATTTAGCTCCTTTTAATTAAAATGTTTAGTACAAGTGTTTAATTAAAATAACTTAATTGAATAAACACAACTGTTATTTATATTTACCCTAAAGTTTTCAGATTTCCGTATCCACAGAAGCCTTTCTTTTTAATGTGCTGTTATAAGGTACCGTTGGCCAAAAGGAGAGTATGTTCCTCTATACCTTCTGAAACTGGAGTGGTATTTGGGAGACAGGTGGTGCATAGGCTGATCAGCACAACAGTGCATGTGTGACATACATCTATAATATAATTGAGTTTGTGATGTCCGTCGCCGTTGGCAGTTGCACACGCATCCTCAATGGAATGTTGGCAGCGCGAGGCAGCCAACAGAATGTTGGCAGTGCGCACAGCCAAAAGAATTCACCTGGATGCAGCAAAGTCATTTTCGGAATCAACCGGGATGCAGCGAAGGCAAACGTTGCATTACAAAAAAAAACAAAACACCACCCGCACAAAGTATAACAAAAATAAAAACGAACCTCCCACACGAAGTATTAACACATACACCACAAACCCACTCATTGCAAAATAATAAAGTAATTAACCCCTTAATCCCTTAACTGTCAACCATCCACATTAACCCCTAAACCGCAAAGCCCCTACATAGCAATAAAACTTAATTACCCTATTAACCCCTAAACCGCAAAACCCCCACATAGCAATAAACATAATTAACCTATTAACCCCTAAACCGCAAAATCCACACATCGCAATAAACCTAATTACCCTATTAACCCCTAAACCACAAAACCCCCACAACGAAATAAACACAATTAACCTATTAACCCCTAAACCGCAAAACCCACACATCACAATAAACCTATTTACCCTATTAACCCCTTAAACCGCCAAAACCAACAACGCAAATAACTAATTAAATTATTAAGCCCCCTAACCTAACACCCCCTAAATAAACACAAATTTACTAAACTAAAAAATACTAAAGTTACAAAAAAAAAGAAGCTAAGATTACAAAAAATAAAAAAGGCCAATGTGACGGATACCCCGGCTACCCTGACTGGGTAGCTCCGCCAAACGGGTCCTGCTTCCTCCCTGCTGACTGCAGCTATGTAGCTGGCAAGTGACCACAGCCTGTAGCCACCCTTGATGCCCGACAGCATCAGTACCCAGGGTCCCACCCTGTGACAGACTCCAGCTACCCAGGCTGGTTAGCTCTGCCTGAGGATCTTTTCTCTGCCTGGAACAGGCTGCTATGTAGCTCAGGAAAGTGTTTTTAGCTGGAGCTCACCTAAATAACTAGACAGACTAGCATTCAGGTTAAACAGGAACTGATTTTATTGTAAAACATACACTCCTTTTATACAGACAGCTCATCTTGATAACACAAAGGACAATCCCCCTATTTTCCCACTATTCCCGCCCCTCCAGACTGACCGGCACCTCCATAGGAGCCACAGTCCCACATAATCTCAATACCTAGGGGTGGTGGTTTCAGATTGAGCTCGCATTCTATTGGCTGTTCCGATCAGCCAATAGAATGCAAGCTCAATCTGATTGGCTGATTGGATCAGCCAATCGGATTGAACTTGAATCTGATTGGCTGATTGAATCAGCCAATCAGATTTTTTCTACCTTAATTCCGATTGGCTGATAGAATCCTATCAGCCAATCGGAATTCGAGGGACGCCATCTTGAATGATGTCATTTAAAGGAACCTTCATTCAGCGAGTAGGCGTCGGTTGAAGAGGATGGATCCGCATCAGCTGGGAAGAAGATGGCTCCGCTCCGCTCCAGATGGATGAAGATAGAAGATGCCGCTTGGATGAAGATGTCTGCCGGTCCGGATGTCCTCTTCTGCCTGGATAGGATGAAGACTTCTGCCGGTCTAGATGTCCTCTTCTGCCCCATTGGATGAAGACTTCGGTCCGGCTGGGTGAAGACGACTCAAGGTAGGGAGGTCTTCAGGGGGGTAGTGTTAGGTTTATTTAAGGGGGGGTTTGGGTGGGTTAGAGTAGGGGTATGTGGGTGGTGGGTTTTAATGTTGGGTGGGGGGTTGTATTTTTTTTTACAGGCAAAAGAGCTGATTACTTTGGGGCATGCCCCGCAAAAAGCCCTTTTAAGGGCTGGTAAAAGAGCTGATTACTTTGTAATGTAGAATAGGGTAGGGACTTTTATTATTTTGGGCTTTTTTTTTATTTTATTAGGGGGCTTAGATTAGGTGTAATTAGTTTAAAATTCTTGTAATATTTTTTTTATTTTCTGTAATTTAGTGTTTTTTTTTTGTAATTTAGTTTAGTTTATTTAATTGTATTTAATTGTAGGTATTGGTAGCTAATTTATTTAATTAATTTAATGATAGTGTAGTGTTAGGTGTATTTGTAACTTAGGTTAGGATTTATTTTACAGGTAATTTTGTAATTATTTTAACTAGGTAGCTATTAAATAGTTAATAACTATTTAATAGCTATTGTACCTAGTTAAAATAAATACAAAGTTGCCTGTAAAATAAATATAAATCCTAAAATAGCTGCAATGTAATTATTCGTTATATTGTAGCTATATTAGGGTTTATTTTACAGGTAAGTATTTCATTTTAAATAGGAATACTTTAGTTAATAAGAGTTAATTTATTTCGTTAGATTAAAAATATATTTAACTTAGGGAGGTGTTAGGGTTAGACTTAGCTTTAGGGGTTAATACATTTATTATAGTAGCGGCGAGGTCCGGTCGGCAGATTAGAGGTTAATACTTGAAGTTAGGTGGCGGCGACGTGGGGGGGCACATTAGGGGTTAATAAATATTATGTAGGTGTCGGCGATGTTAGGGGCAGCAGATTAGGGGTTCATAGGGATAATGTAGGTGGCAGCGATGTGCGGTCGGCAGATTAGGAGTTAAAAATATGTATTATAGTGGCGGCGATGTGGGGGACCTCGGTTTAGGTGTACATAGGTAGTTTATGGGTGTTAGTGTACTTTAGAGCACTGTAGTTAAGAGCTTTATGTACCGGCGTTAGCCCATAAAGCTCTTAACTACAGCCTTTCCATGGGCGCTAGGAGTCTTGTCGGTAGAAGTGTAACGCTCACTTCAGCCAAGACTCTAAATACCTACGTTAGGAAGATCCCTTTGAAAAGATAGGATACGCAATTGGCGTAAGGGGATCTGCGGTATGGAAAAGTCGCGGCTTAAAAGTGAGCGGTACACCTTTACCTGGCCGATTATAGATACCAGCGGGTGGCCAAAGCAGCGTTAGGACCCCTTAACGCTGCATTTGACAGCTAACGCAGAACTCTAAATCTAGGCGTGTTAAAATAAAAAAGCCCCCCCCCCAAAATAAAAACACCCCGTACTCTAAGAAGTAACAAACATTAGCCCTTAAAAGGGCATTTTGCAGGGCATTGCCCCAAGATAAACAGCTCTTTTACATTAAAAAATACACAAAGTCCCCACTAACAGTAAAACCATACTAAACCCCCCAAAATAAAAACAAAAAAAAACAAACCTAAGTCTAACCCCCAGGTTGGTACTCACCGTTCCTGAAGTCCGGTGGAGAAGGTCCTGTTCCAGGTGGTGAAGTCTTCTTTCAAGTGGCAAACTCTTCTTTCTTCTTCCAGGAACATCCGGCGCGTAGCTGAAGACCGATGACCGCGGAGCTGAAGACCGGCGACCCTGGAACTGAAGACCAGCAATCCTGGAACTGAAGACCGGCGACCCTGGAACTGAAGAGCCATGGAGCGTAGAGGATACTCTTTGTACAATCGCCGTCGTACACTGAATAGTGAATTCAAGGTACGCGATTAAAGATGGCGTCCTTTGAATTCATATTGGCTGATTTGATTCTTCAAATTCAAATCAGCCAATAGGATGAGAGCTACTGAAATCCAATTGGCTGATTTAAACAGCCAATAGGATTTCAAGGGACGCCATATTTAATCGCATACCTTGAATTGACTATTCAGTGCACGGCGTCAATCATACGAAGAGGATCCTCCACCCTCCATGGCTCCGCGGTCGTCAGTCTTCAGTTCCAGGATCGCCGGTCTTCAGCTCTGCCCTCTGCTCCGCACTGGATTGTTCCTGGAAGAAGAAAGAAGAGGTCGCCGCTTGGAAGAAGACTTCACCGCCTGGAACAGGACCTTCTCCACCGGACTTCAGGAACGGTGAGTACCAACCTGGGGGCTAGTCTTAGGTTTTTTGGGTTTTTTAAAGGTTTGTTTTATTTAGCTTAGGGATGGGCAGTAAAAGAGCTAAATGCCCTTTTAAGGGCAATGCCCAAACAAATGCTCTTTTCAGGGCAATGGGTAGCTTAGGTGTTAGGTTCTTTTATTTTTGGCGGTTTGGTGGGTGGAGGGTTTACTGTTAGGGGGACTTAGACTTTTTTTCTGTAAAAGAGCTGTTTATCTTGGGGCATTACCCTGCAAAAAGCCCTTAAGGGCTACTGGCAGTTTATTCTTAGATTGAGGGGTGTTTTTATTTTGGGGGGCTTTTTTATTTTCATAGGGAATAGGTTTAATTTTGTAAACTTTGGTAATTTGTTTTTTTATTTTCTGTAATTTTAGCTTAATTTAAATTTAGGTTTAATTTTTTAGTTTTTGAGGGTTAGACAGATTTAAAAAATAAAAAAATATATATATATATATATATATATATATACACATATACATATATATATATATATGTATATATATATATATATATATATATATATATATATATATATATATATATATATATATATATATATATATATATATATATATATTTAGATTAGGGATGAGCAGCAAAAGAGCTGAATGCCCTTTTCAGGGCAATGGACAGTTTAGGTTTTTTTATTTTGGGGGGGTTTGGTGGGTGATGGGTTTTACTGTTAGGGGGGACTTAGAATTTTTGATAACGGCTAAAGAGCTGTTTAACTTAGGGCAATGCCCTTCAAAAAGCCCTTTTAAGGACTATTGGTAGTTTAGCATTAGGTTAGGGGATGTTTTTATTTTGGGGGTACTTTTTATTTTCATAGGGATTAGATTTTATTTTTTTATTTTTGATAATTTGTTTATTTTTTTCTGTAGTTCAATTTTGTTTTTTTAAATTAACAACACATAGACAGAGGGGAGAGAGAGCAAATGAGAGGGGAGAGAGAGCAAATGAGAGGGGAGAGAGAGCAAATGAGAGAGGGGAGAGAGAAAATGAGAGGGGGGAGAGAGCAAAAATGAGAGGGGAAAGAGAGAGAGAGCAAATGAGAGGAGGAGAGAGAGAGCAAAAGAGAGGGGAGAGAGAGCAAATGAAAGGGGGGAGAGAGAGCAAATGAGAGGGGAAAGAGAGAGAGCAAATGAGAGGGGAAAGAGAGAGAGCAAATGAGAGGGGGTAGAGAGATCAAAAGAGAGGGGTGAGATCAAAAGAGAAGGGGGAGAGATAGCAAAAGAGAGGGGGAGAGATAGCAAAAAATAGGGGGAGAGAGAGCAAAAGAGAGGGGGAGAGAGAGCAAAAAAGAGAGGGAGAGAGAGAGCAAAAGAGAGGGGGAGAGATATCAAAATAGAGGGGGAGAGACAGCAAAAGAGAGGGGAGACAGAGAGCAAAAGAGAGGGGAGAGATAGAGCAAAAGAGAGGGGGGAGAGAGAGCAAAAGAGCTGGGCAGAGAGAGCAAAAGAGAGGGGGGGAGAGAGAGCAAATGGGGTGGTGAAAGAATCCACAATAGACTGCCCTTCCACTGTTTTTGTTAAGGGTGTGTGGTATAATTTCTAAATCAGCTGTACTATTTGGCTTGTGTGGATAGACAGCTGGGGATTTAAAGAACTTGTAATCTTGTATGTAAATACAAACAAGAAAACAGCTGCTTTGATATTCTCATATCAATTAAGCAGTAGTACTAAGCTCTGCTCTATAAATGGAGAACAAAAATTGCCCTTTAATTATCTACTAAAATGAAATGGCAGACGCATACTGTGCTACTGGGAGCTAGCTGCTTATTGGTGGCTGTACATATGTGCCTCTTGTGTTTTTGCTCACCCAATGGCCTATAGTTATCAAAGTCTGGCAGACCTGATCCGACAGTGCGGATCAGGTCCGCCAGACTTCGCTGAATACGGTGAGCAATACGCTCGCCGTATTCAGCATTGCACCAGCAGCTCACAAGAGCTGCTGGTGCAACGCCGCCCCCTGCAGACTCGTGGCTAATGGGCTGCCAGCAGGTTGTGTCAACCAGCCCGATCGTACTCGATCGGGTTGTATTGTGGCAATGTGTGTCCGCCTGCTCAGAGCAGGCGGACAGGTTATGGAGCAGCGGTCTTTGTGACGGAGCTTGATACATATGCCCCAATGTGTTCAGATAGCTCCCAGTAATGCATTTTTGCCTCTTGAATGAGGAATACCTAGAGAATGAAGCAAAATTGATAAAATAAGTAAATTGGAAAAATGTTTACAATTATATGTGATGAAAGTAAATGTTTGGATTTCATGTCCCTTTAACATAAAGGGATAGTTTATGGACAGTAGACACAGGACATTTCTGTTTTTTTGCTATAGAATAACATGTCAGCCAAATCAAAACGTTTTTAAAACAAATTGTTCATCTTGTTCACTGCAAATGTTTTCAATAAACAAACTGTACCCTCCAATTGTCTTATTTGGAGGAGCTAATCCAAGAGACTGCAGGCAACAAAGCTAAAAAGAGTCACGAGGCCCATTTATCAAGCGCCGAATGGAGCTTGAGGGCCCGTGTTTCTGGCGAGTCTTCAGACTCGCCAGAAACGCAAGTTATGGAGCAGCGATCTAAAGACCGTTGCTCCATAACCTGTCCGCCTGCTCTGATGAGGCGGACAGAGATTGCCACAATTCAACATGATCGAGTACGATCAGGTTGATTGACACCCCCCTTGCTGGCGGCCGCGAGTCTTCAGGGGGCGGCGTTGAACCAGCAGCTCACAAGAGCTGCTGGTGCAATGCTGAATAAGGAGAGCGTATTGCTCTCCGCATTCAGCGAGGTCCGCACTGTCGGATCAGGTATGACAGACCACTGATAAATAGGCCTCATTATGTTAGAATAAAGGGAATTTCTTTTCCAGTTGCTATCAGTTGAAGAGAGTTATGGTATGTGTTGTAGCAGGGTTAGCCTTGAGAAGTTTGCAGTGTGCATTTCCAGGTCTGAGAATGAGAAAATCTCCAATTGTAAGAGCTAAATTACAAGAAAAGGGGCAACATAAAGAATTAAAGTATATTGCAAAGTTGTTTTATTATAAACACACACACAATTTAGATATATATTAGAAAGTCATAACAATAGAGCACTGTTCGGGCCAGATTACAAGTGGAGCGTTAATATCGCTTTCATGCCAGCTCACGAGATAGTGCTTCCATAGGCTCCTGTGGGAGCCCTGTTCTGATGCTGTCATACACGGCATCAGAACGTTAGTAGCGCAGGGGGTAAGTAGCGCAGCAATGGGCAGCAGTGCTAAATACAGTATATATGTATATATGTAAAACCTGAAGTTAGACTACACGTGCACAATAACCTATTCCCCCATAGAAGTCAATAGAGAAATAAAGTGGAAAAAGCACCCCACTTGAGCGTTAACCCGAGCGCATATTCTCAAATGCGCTAATCCGACATAGAAATATGAATATTTCACATTCCAATGTTCTTCGTATAGCAGAATATGTTCTAATTATTTATAAATTATAGAAACATATGGCTAGATTACAAGTTTTGAGTTATGAGGGGTGCGGTGCTAACTTGCAGTTTATTCTCACCACTCACCTGCAGCTCTGATATTACGGGTTTGTATCAACCCGGCGTTAACAGGCAAGAAGTGAGCGTAGATCAAAATTGAGCTCCATACCATACTCCAATACCAGTGCTGCTTAAGTGAGCGGTGAGCTGGTTATACGTGCTTGTGCACGATTTCCCCATAGACATCAATGGGGAGAGCCGGCTGAGAAAAAGTCTAAAACCTTCCAAAAAGCAGAGTAAAACTCAGTAACGCAGCCCCATTGATTCCTATGAGGAAACACATTTTATGTTTACACCTAACACCCTAACATAAACGCTGAGTCTAAACACCCCTAATCTTACACTTATTAACCCCTAATCTGCCGCCCTCGACATCGCCGACACTTACATTATACTTATTAACCCTTAATCTGCCACTCCGGACATCGCCGCCACCTACATTATACTTATTAACCCCTAATCTGCTGCCCCCAACATCGCCGACACCTACATTATATTTATTAACCCCTAATCTGCCGCCCCTAACATCGCCGCCACCTTCCTACATTTATTAACACCTAATCTGCCATTCACAATGTCGCCACCACTATTCTAAATTTATTAACCCCTAAATCTAAGTCTAACCCTAACCATAACACCCCCTAACTTAAATATAATTAAAATAAATCTAAATAAAATTCCTTTCATTACCTAAATTATTCCTATTTAAAACGAAATACTTACCTATAAAATAAACCCTAAGCTAGCTACTATATAACTAATAGTTACAATGTATCTAGCTTAGGGTTTATTTTTATTTTACAGGCAAGTTTGTATTTATTGTAACTAGGTAGAATAGTTACTAAATAGTTATTAACTATTTACTAACTACCTAGCTAAAATAAATACAAATTTACCTGTAAAATAAAACCTAACCTAAGTTACACTAACACCTAACACTACACTACAATTAAATAACTTACCTAAATTAAATACAATTAAATAAATTAAATACAATTAGCTAAATTACAAAAAAAAATCACTAAATTACAGAAAATAAAAAACAAATTTCAAGATATTTAAACTAATTACACCTAATCTAAGAACCCTATCAAAATAAAGAAGCCCCCCCCAAAATAAAAAAAAACCCTAGCCTAAACTAAACTAAACTATCAATAGCCCTTAAAAGGGCCTTTTGCGGGGCATTGCCCCAAAGAAATCAGCTCTTTTACCTGTAAAAAAAAAATACAAACAACCCCCCAACAGTATGTCAGGGTGCCAGGAATCAGACTGAGACGAGAAGTGCAAAAATAATCACACCTTTATTAATAGCAAAAAAAAAAAAAAAAGTAAAAACCAGAGCTGGTAGTCAGACAAGCCGAGTCAGGAGCCAAAGCGAATAGTCAGACAAGCCGGAATCAGGAACAAGGAAAACAGCAGAGTCAGACATCTCGCTACTCGCAGGGATTGCCCCTTTTTAAGATAATTCCACCAGGGCAGCCCCTGCGAGGGTTGATATTTAAAAACCACGTCTGATCTGGCGAGGTTTTGATAATCGGCCACTTAAGGAGATAGTTGCACTCCATGCTATATTGTTTTGCAATTGATTTTTATTTACATTTCCCGGCAGTTTGGGAGTTTACTCTGTGTACTTCCAGAATCAATGGGGTTTTAAACAATATAAGATTGCAATATAAAATATAGTATGCATATTAACTTTGCAATATCCTTTCATTAATAATTTTGTGCCCTAATCCTCTAAGTCTGAAATGTGTGTGTTTCCCAAATTTTGAGAATTGCCAGTACTAACTGAAGATTTCACAAGTCTAAACATATATTTAGACTATTTGTCCCTAATTGGCTTTTTGTCAGGGTTTTTTCCCTGTTTTGTTTGCCATGTGCTGCTGGCAGCCATTTTACTCACCTCTCTTCCTGACTATGGTGCATTGTGGGGGATGCTGCTCATTTCCTGCACTTCCTTTTATGGCCAGACTGGTGTGCATCATCCGTGTGAGACAGGATGCAGTCTCAGAATTGTGATGTCATCACTTATTATTTAAAGGGCCTCTGTTCAGTATGATTTGCCTTTGTGTTGTCTCAGACCTGTTTGTGAGAGTTCCTGTGTATTACCTGGCTGCCTAACATCCTTCCTGGTTCCTGATCCCTGGCTTGTTCCTTACTCTGCTGTTTTCCTTGTTGCTTATTCCAGCTCGTCTGACTATTCGCTTTGGCTCCTGACTCGGCTCGTCTGACTACCAGCTCTGGTTTTGACTCCTGGCTTGTTATTTGACTTGTGGACTTTTTATTATTTTTTGCTATTAATAAAGGTGTGATTATTTTTGCACTTCTCGTTTCAGTCTGATTCCTGGCACCCTGACATTACGCAAAGGCCATGAATCCTGATGCTGCTAATAATCCACCTTTACCTGCCATCATTTCCAGGATGGATGTACAGGATCACCGCTTGGATCAATTTGCACTAGCCCTGCAAACCCTGCTGACTCACACTGCACATTTGGACCAAAGTGTCCCACAAGTTATGGCTGCTCCTGTTTCCGCTGCTGCACCTATGCCTACCAGGAGCATGTCCGGTTCTGCACCTCTACCTCAGCGATATGGATGCGATCCTATTCAGTGCAGAGGTTTTTTCAACCAGGTGGGCATTTACTTTGAGATGTTACCTCAGGTGTTTCCCTTTGACAGAGCTAAGGTGGGATTTCTCATCTTGTTACTCTCTGACACAGCTCTTGCCTGGGCTAATCCCTTGTGGGAGACAAATAAACCTGGAATTTCAAATTACCCTGAATTTGTGGCCTCCTTTTGAAGGGTATTTGATGTTCCGGCACGCTCCTCCTCTGCTGCTAAACGAATCATGTCCATTCAGCAAGGTACAAGATCTGTTGCTCAGTATGCTATTGAGTTCCATATGCTTGCCGCAGAGGTAGGTTGGAACAACGAAGCCCTTGTTGCTGCCTTCTTTCATGGGCTCTCTGATGCGATTAAAGACGAAGTTGCTGCCAGAGATTTACCAGAGGATCTCGAGGCATTGGTGTCTTTTTTTATCCTAATTGACATCAGACTCAGAGAGAGGCCATCTTTCAAGGAGCACTTGCGGAAGCCTCCTGTTCCGTTGTCTCCTACATGTTTGTTCCCACCCATGCTTCCCTTTCCTCCCATGCCTCCTGGTCCCGAGTCACCAGGTACTGCTGAGCCGATGCAGTTGGGATTCACGCGTCTCTCCGCGGTGGAGCGTTCCTTTAGGAGGAGGGAGGGGCTCTGCCTCTATTATGGGTTACAGGGCCACCTTTTGAAGTCTTGTCCTACACGGCCGGGAAACGCTCACACCTAAAGTCCTGTCGGGGGCAGACCTTTGGTGCTTTATCCTCATCCCCGGAACCGCTTAAGGAGTAACCTTTGGTCACGGTTGTCCTTTCCTGGGTGGACTCCTTCATAGTCACTCAGGCTCTTGTTGACTCTGGTGCTGCGGGCTATTTCATTGACAGTTCTTTTGAAACTGTTCCGTTGTCCATGGCTGTTGGGGCTCTCCATTTTGAAACCCTCCAGTTCCAGGTGATAAACTCTCCACATTTTCCGGTTGTTCTGGATTATCCCTGGCTCCAAAAGCACAATCCCAGTCTCGACTGGCGCAGGTCTGAAATTTTGTCATGGTCCCCGCAATGTATTTCCACTTGTCTTCAGAAACCAGTTAAAGTCTTGTGCACTTCTTCGGTATCTCAATTGCCAGAGGAGTACCGAGAGTTGACAAGGTGCGTGCCAGTACGTTGCCTCCTCACCGGTCTTATGATTGTGCCATAGCCATTCCTCCTCGGGCCGGGTGTACCCTCTGTCTGTTGCAGAGAATTGTGCTATGGAGGAGTATGTTGCCGATGCTCTGTCGCGGGGGATCATCCACAAATCCTGCTCTCCTGCAGGGGCTGACTTCTTCTTTGTGAAGAAAAAGGGTGGTGAGTTAAGACCATGCATCGATTATAGGGGTCTTAATCGTCTTGCCATTAAGAATGCTTACCCTATTCTGCTCATTATAGAACTCTTTGACCGCCTCAAGGGAGCTACGGTCTTTACTAAACTTGATTTGAGAGGAGCGTACAATCTCGTTAGGATTAAGGAGGGCCACGAATGGAAAACAGCATTTAACACCAAGAGCGGGCATTATGAGTATCTTGTAATGCCCTTTGGCCTATGTAATGCTCCTGCTGTTTTTCAGGAATTTATTAATGATGTCCTATGAGATATGTTGCAACGGTGTGTTGTGGTGTTTTTAGACGACATCCTCATACACTCACCCACACTTAAAGGCTCATCGTTCTGATGTTACACGGGTTCTTCAGAGACTACGTGAGAATGGCCTATTTTGTAAACTCGAGAAATGTGAGTTCCATCAGACTCAAGTAACCTTCCTAGGTTATGTTATCTCCGTTGCAGGGTTCTCCATGGATCCTCACAAGTTATCTGCAGTTCCGCAGTGGCCTCGCCCAGTTGGTCTTCGGTCTATTCAACATTTTTTGGGGTTCGCCAATTACTATAGAAAGTTTATTAAAAACTTTTCTTCCTTTGTCAAACCTATCACAGACATGACCCGTAAAGAGAATGATCCACTCCATTGGTCACCTACTGCCATTAAGGCCTTTGATAGTCTTAAGACTGCCTTTGCTGCCGCTCCAGTTCTGGCTCATCCTAACCCTGTCCTCCCTTTCGTTCTTGAGGTCGATGCGTCTGAGACTGGAGTAGGTGCCCTCTTGTCTCAACGTCCTACGCCTGACGGTTCCTTGCATCCGTGTGGTTTCTTCTCTAAGAAATTGTCTCCAACAGAGTGCAATTATGAAATTGGCAACAGGGAATTACTGGCCATAATTTTGGCACTCAAGGAATGGAGGCATCTTTTTGAGGGTACTAGCGTGCCAGTGCTCATTCTTACTGACCACAAGAATTTAACTTATCTATCTGAAGCAAAATGTTTGTCGCCCCAACAGGCCAGATGGGCGCTATTTTTGTCTCGGTTTAATTATGTGGTCTCCTACCTGCCTGGTAGTAAGAATGTTAGGGCTGATGCCCTCTCTCGACAATTTTCGCCTCTATCCAAGGAGGAGTCTGTACCTTCTCCTGTTATACCTCCTGACCATATTTTGGCTACCATACGTACTAATTTGACTTCTCCCTTGGGGGAAGAGATCCTGGCTGCACAAACCAATGCACCTCCTGAGAAACCTAGTGGTAAGTGTTTTGTTCCTGAGAATCTTCTAACTAAACTTTTGCACACTTACCACTATCCTAAAGCCGCAGGTCACCCAGGCAAGAAACAAATGATTTGGTCTGTCATTTGACAATTCTGGTGGCCAGGTCTTTGTTCTGATGTTGCTGTGTATGTTGCCTCCTGCTCAGTTTGTGCACAGAATAAGACTCCTCAATGTCTTCCTGTGGGTCTTCTTCAACCTATTGCTAATGGTGAGCGTCCTTGGACACATCTTTCCATGGACTTCATTGTCGAGCTCCCTGTTTCCAATGGCAATACTGTTATCCTTATGGTGGTTGACCGTTTCTCTAAAATGTCACATTGCATTCCCTTGATGAAGCTGCCTACCACTCAGGAACTTGCTTCAATTTTTCCCTGGGAGGTCTTCCATTTACATGGGTTACCCAAGGAGATAGTGTCGGACCAGGGTAGCCAGTTTGTCTCCATATTTTGGCATTCCTTTTGTGCTCAAATGGGGATCCAGCTTTCCTTCTCCTCAGCATATCACCCTCAATCTGTCTAATCATGGTCTAATCAAGCTCTAGAACAGTTCCTCCATTGCTATGTCTCAGATCACCACAATAATTGGTCTGAACTGTTACCTTGGGCAGAGTTTGCTCGTAATAGTGCTATTATGCTATTATTAGTGCTATTAATGCTTCCTCCAAGTTATCCCCGTTCATGTCGAATTATGGGTTTCAACCATCCTTGTTGCCCGATTCATTCATGTCTCAGGGTATTCCGGCTTTGGAGGAGCATCTCCGCCAACTCCATTCCACGTGGGTGCAAATTCAGGATTGCCTTCATCGTTCTATGCAGCGCCAAAAGTTCCAGGCTGATCGTAGGCATCTGCCCTCGCCTTCCTACCAGGTTGGTGATAGAGTTTGGCTGTCCTCCCGCAACTTGAACCTTCGTGTGCCTTCCAATAAATTGGCTCCCCGTTATGTTGGTCCTTCAAATACTCTGACGGGTTAATCCTGTGGCCTACGCTCTTGACCTTCCTCCTGCTATACGCATCTCCAATGATTTTCATGTCTCCCTCTTGAAACCATTGGTTTGTAATCGGTTTACCACTGTGTTGCCTCGTCCCCATTCTATCTTTGTTGACAACCATGAGGAGTATGAGGTCAGCAGCATTATTGACTCTCATATGTCCAGGGGCCGTGTACAGTATTTGGTTCACTGGAGGAGCTACGGTCCGGAGGAGCATTCTTGGCTTCCCTCCTCTGATGTTCATGCTCCCACCCTCCTCCATGCCTTCCATTGCCGATTCCCCAATAAGCCTTTTGTCCTCCTGCGGGGGAGGGGTCGTTGAGGGGAGGGTACTGTCAGTGTTTTTTCCCTGTTTTGTTTGCCATGTGCTGCTGGCAGCCATTTTACTCACCTCTCTTCTTTACTATGGTGCATTGTGGGGGATGTTGCTCATTTCCTGCACTTCCTTTAATGGCCAGACTGGTGTACATCATATGTGTGAGACAGGATGCAGTCTCAGAATTGTGATGTCAAAGGGCATCTGTTCAAAATGCTTTGGCTTTGTGTTGTCTCAGAACTGTTTGTGAGAGTTCCTGTGTATTACCTGGCTGCCTGACGTCCTTCCTGGTTCCTGATCCCTGGCTTGTTCCTGACTCTGCTGTTTTCCTTGTTGCTGATTCCGGCTCGTCTGACTATTCGCTTTGGCTCCTGACTCAGCTCGTCTGACTACCAGCTCTGGTTTTGACTCCTGGCTTGTTATTTGACTTGTAGACTTTTTATTATTTTTTGCTATTAATAAAGGTGTGATTATTTTTGCACTTCTCGTCTCAGTCTGATTCCTGGCACCCTGACACTTTAGCAGTGATGATCAAACAAGGAACCCAGGAGAGAAGCAATCAACTGTGGGTGGATGGTGCTTAATTACCCACCCTATGGCATGTTGCCCACCCAGGATGCAGCCTTTTTTTCTCAGTCTGTGACCCTATGGCATGGTACCCACTCAGGCTGCAGCCTCTTTTTGCCCAGTCTGTGATCTATGGCATTGTACCCACCCAGGATGCAACCTCTTTTTACCCAGCATGTGACCCTATGGCATGTTACCTACCCAGGATGCAGCCTCTTTTTGCCCAGTTTGTGACCCTATGGCATGGTACCCACCCAGGATGCAGCTTCTTTTTGCCCAGTCTGTGATCTATGGCATAGTACCCACACAGGATGCAGCCTCTTTTTGCCCAGTCTGCGATCTATGACATAGTACCCACCCAGAATGCAGCCTCTTTCTGGCCAGTCTGTGATCTATGGCATAGTACCCACACAGGATGCAGCCTCTTTTTGCCCAGTCTGCGATCTATGACATAGTACCCACCCAGAATGCAGCCTCTTTTTGCCCAGTCTAAGATCTATGGCATAGTACCCACCCAGGATGCAGCCTCTTTTTGCCAAGTCTGTGTCCCAATGGCATATTACCTACCCAGGATGCAGCCTCTTTTTGCCCAGTCTGTGACCCTATGGCATGGTACCCACCCAGGATGCAGCCTCTTTTTGCCCAGTCTATGACACTTTGGCATGGTACCCACCAAGGATGCAGCCTCTTTTTGTCCAGCCTGTGACCATATGGTATAGTACCCACCCGGGATGCAGCCTCTTTTTGCCCAGTCTGTGACCCTATGGCATGGTACCACCCAGGATGCAGCCTCTTTTTGCCCAGTCTGTGACCCTATGACATGTTACATACCCAGGATGCAGCTTCTTTTTGCCCAGTATGTGACCCTATGTCATGTTACCCACCCATGATGCAGCCTCTTTTTGCCAAGTCTGTGATCTATGGCATGATACACACCCAGGATGCAGCATCTTTTTTCCTAATCTGTGACCCTATGTCATGTTACCTTCCCAGGATGCAGACTCTTTTTGCCCAGTATGTGACCCTATGGCAGGTTACCCATTTAGGATGCAGCCTCTTTTTGCCCAGTCTGTTACCCTATGGAATGGTACCCACCCAGGATGCAGTCTCTTTTTGGCAACTCTGTCATTTTTAAACAGAAACTTCCTGCAATACATTAGTCTGATTCCATCCACATGGACAGCCCAGATCCGTAATTCCTTGCATTTCTTTTCTGAATGAAGTATTTTTAAAGCCCCATGATACTTAGGGACACCAAATCCCAGAGGGTCATTTGCATATGGAGCTGTGGAGAGAGAGAAGAGGATGCACCCTAGGAAAGACTACTGAGCACAGTCCATCCCCAGTTGAACACTTCTCTCCAGTCTATGATTTGCAAATTACCCTTGGACCCAGTGGCGGTTCTAGAACTTAATATTTGGGCAAGCTAATTGGTGGCTAACATAGGTGGTGAAGACACAGCACACATAATATATGGGGGGAAAAAACAGTTAAACTTTGGATGGAAAGCAAAATAATTGCTGACATTTACACTTGGGGAAAAATATTCTAATTTGAATGAATGGTGATCGTTTAATCGTTTACTCCTGTGACAAGTTTAACAAAATCCTTATTATGTATTTTTTTTCTTTTTAGTCTTACAGGTTTTTCCAACATTTGTGAAAAAATAAAACATAATCTTCCTTTTGGAAACATATTTTTAAGTTGTTCTGTACTTATTGTCACGAAAGGACAGTAATCCAAGCAAGATTTTAGTTTTCATTATAAATTATGCCAAAATAATAATTCTGTTTTGGACCTAATACTCAGCATTATATAAAACAACATCTTACTGGCATTTTGTATGGGAGGTATCATTAGGTCTTGACTTCATTATACTGCCCAATTTAGTAAATAAAAAACATATGAGCAGTAAAAAATAGTATACATTAATAGCTATTATTTCTCTAAATATTTCTTTAATAATTTTTTTAAAAAATCCGAATCCGGAATCTGGATGACTGCAGCATGCCAGAAGCCTTTATTCAGTGCCAGCATTGGTAAGTGCCAATGGAATTCTAGGTAAGTATACTGGGCTGATTGCGGGCAGCATTAGCCATTAGAAAGGAATGAGTAAGGTAAGAAGGCCCTGCTTGCCTTGTTTCAGATCTGGTAGTAACTGAGGAGCACTGCAGGGTGTGTGGTGCTCTGTGACTTACACAGGGAGCAGCTAAACTAGAACAGCAGAGGCTATAGAGTCATTACATCCATATAATGATCCTTTACTAACCTCTCTATATGTCCTGCTGTGCAGCATGTATTAACCCATTCACTAACCAAAACAACAAGAGGGTTGCTATAGATTTGTTAAAATTTCTGAAGATACTGAAATAAAATAGAAATCCCAACCCTTCATGAGTGGCTAACACAAATCCAACAGACTAGAAAGTGTAGAAAGGTACAATTTGTAATTGCCCCAGCTGGAGAATCATATATTATCTGCATAAAAAAACAAGGGTTTACCTTGTCATTTCCAAATCTCTGAGAAAGATATATCATACTTTTAAGAATAATCAGTTCTTGGACTATTTAATATTTTCAAGAGGGTATTTTATTCTATAGTAAATTATTTTCTTTCGTTTGAGGAGCAATTTTGTATTATTTTTTTTAAATATCCAGCTTTAATAGTACATACAATTCAAACAATAAGACAATATTAATTGAAAAGAGGACACACAGCTCAAACTTTATTAATTTATTTATTTTTGCTAAACAACAAATTAATTTGTCCCCATTTAATAGAATACAATTGTAAACTAGGAGACATCTGCTAACCGAACCCCAATTTGTATTTAAGTAGAAAAGGTATATAAAATAAAGAGATAAAAAAGAGAGGAGAGATAAGATAAAGTTGTACTCTAGGAGTTGTGTCCCTAAACTATATAGTATGTGTACGGTTTATTAAGTGGCTTTCTGTTGTTAATATCTGTATCCTATACGTCTACCATATAAATATATATGTCCATACAGTAATGTTTTAAATAGTAGAATTATTTTAAATCTAGCAACACCAAGGCATTGATATAAAATGTGTATCTTCTCTAATTGTTGGCAATAAGGAACTTTATTAGTATTTAGAATAGTTTAAAATTTGGCAGATTTTGAAAATGTGGTGGTTTATTTAGAAGCCATACAAGTGGATCAAAGGTAATATTTTTTTTAATCAAAAACCTTCTCTATTTCTGTAATAACAGGCGGCCAGAGCGCTGGATCTGAGGGTCAAATCAGAAAGACTGCTAGAATGTACTGAGAGCCAATTTTGGAAGTCATTGGGGTAAATAAGTGAGACCACTCTATATAAACTAAAACTTTACACTTATTTCTTCAATATTGGAAATAATCACATTTAAAAAAATGTACATAGCATGCTTATATTTGCTTTGAATGCATTACTGTACCTAACTTTTATTTAGTGTTTAATGTCCCTTTAATAATTGAGCCCTATTACACTCATGGTGCCATTTCTTCTATATATTCCTAATTCAACTAGAAAAGCTTCAGAAAATCATGTTCAAACTAATATAATTTTTGCCTTTGTAACTGATCCAGGATTTTGACACTATTAATATCTCTCCAAACCATCAAGTTCAGAGATTGTTTTTAAGCCTTTCCAGATCATCTCATATTAAACGTAAAATAAATTGGAATGAATATCTAGGGCTTCATTCAGTTAGTTTAGAACTTTTTATGAGATTATATGGCAATGAAAAAGAAAATAAAAGTTAATGAAAATCTATCTGCATGAAAAACTGGCAAACTATTGCTGCCAAATCTATATTTGTATTATTTGGTAGAACATGTGACAAAGCATTTTGTACAGTTTAAAAACAAAAATATGGGCAGAGATTGGCAAGTAGTTGTTATGTAACTACATTCCCAGTCTTTTGTTGTTTTCTAAACACATGTTTATTATAAAGAACATCTTCAATCAAATGTTCCAATCATTCATTGCATGCCACTAAGAACAGTCCATTGAAGGAATTCCAGGTTATTCCTCTTTGCATTCATGTCTGAATTAGCCTATTTGGCATGAAAATCAGTTTAATTTTAAAAAGTCCAAAAATAAACTATATAGAGCAGCTGAAGATATAGGGCCCGATCCGATATGCAGCGTCGCTCGCAAAAGCTGGCGACGCCAAATTTTGCGCGGGTTTGGCATCCTATATATGGCTTAACTTAGAAGTTACGCGCGAATATTTCAGCCTTCGCCCTTATTTTTTTGATTCATAGAATGACATACAAAACATGCGTAGTTTGGTATCCAATATACAGCGTAAGGACTTACGCGCGCAGAATTCAGAAAATCTACTCCATTCTCATCTCGCCACAAATTGCAGGCGCAGCAACCCTTGCACTGACTTAGAAACCAACGTAACTCTCTGAAGGCCTAACAAATGCATGCTTAACAACATACATATCAGCAGCTTGATCACAAATAGTTAACCTCTTCAAAGCATTTATTATTCCTGCCCCTGCAAGTGTGTCAAACCAATCACAAACAGCACAACCTCTCAACAGGAAGCCTAAAAACCCGCCAAAGCACATCCTCATTAGCCACCATGTTTTCCTGCTTTCCATAGAGAGGCAGCATCATTGGGCACAAGGGTGCATCATGGGGCACAAGGGTTGCATCATGGGGCACAAGGGGTGCTGGAAGCCCTACAATCCCCTGTTGTTTCGTCTACACATGCTGATTCTATAGTTGCTGCTGAGGTCCCTGGTCATGGTGCTGCCCCTGCTGCAGCTGGTCATCGAATTACATACTGCGGATTTTCACTGCATGTAAGTGAAACTACTACATCCCACCCCCATTCCCTTAACCAACCTAATTACTGAAAATATATCATTAGTTTAATTCATGTTTTGGTCACTATGATTTATTGACTATCATTAAGAAGAATGAAAATGGATGTTTATACCTTATGTTCACACCTTCTGTAAAAACATTGACCTAGATTTGGAGTTTGGCGGTAGCCGTGAAAACCAGCGTTAGAGACTCCTAACGCTGGTTTTAGGCTACCGCCGGTATTTGGAGTCACTCAAAATAGGGTCTAACGCTCACTTTTCAGCTGCGACTTTTCCATACCGCAGATCCCCTTACGTCAATTGCGTATCCTATCTTTTCAATGGGATCTTTCTAACTCCGGTATTTAGAGTCGTTTCTGAAGTGAGCCTTAGACATCTAACGACAAAACTCCAGCCGCAGGAAAAAAGTCAGTAGTTAAGAGCTTTCTGGGCTAACGCCGGTTTCTAAAGCTCTTAACTACTGTACTCTAAAGTACACTAACACCCATAAACTACCTATGTACCCCTAAACCGAGGTCCCCCCACATCGCCGACACTCGAATAAATTTGTTTAACCCCTAATCTGCCGACCGCCACCTACGTTATCCTTATGTACCCCTAATCTGCTCCCCCTAACACCGCCGACCCCTGTATTATATTTATTAACCCCTAATCTGCCCCCCTCAACGTCGCCTCCATCTGCCTACACTTATTAACCCCTAATCTGCCGACCGCAAATAGCCGCCACCTACGTTATCCTTATGTACCCCTAATCTGCTGCCCCTAACACCGCCGACCCCTGTATTATATTTATTAACCCCTAATCTGCCCCCACAACGTCGCCTCCACCTGCCTACACTTATTAACCCCTAATCTGCCGACCGGAGCTCACCGCTATTCTAATAAATGTATTAACCCCTAAAGCTAAGTCTAACCCTAACACTAACACCCCCCTAAGTTAAATATAATTTACATCTAACGAAATTAATTAACTCTTATTAAATAAATTATTCCTATTTAAAGATAAATACTTACCTGTAAAATAAATCCTAATATAGCTACAATATAAATTATAATTATATTATAGCTATTTTAGGATTAATATTTATTTTACAGGTAACTTTGTATTTATTTTAACCAGGTACAATAGCTATTAACTAGTTAAGAACTATTTAATAGCTAAAATAGTTAAAATAATTACAAAATTACCTGTAAAATAAATACTAACCTAAGTTACAATTAAACCTAACACTACACTATCAATAAATTAATTAAATAAACTACCTACAATTAACTACAATTAACCTAACACTACACTATCAATAAATTAATTAAATACAATTCCTACAAATAAATACAATTAAATAAACTAGCTAAAGTACAAAAAATAAAAAAGAACTAAGTTACAAAAAATAAAAAAATATTTACAAACATAAGAAAAATATTACAACAATTTTAAACTAATTACACCTACTCTAAGCCCCCTAATAAAACAACAAAGCCCCCCAAAATAAAAAATGCCCTACCCTATTCTAAATTACTAAAGTTAAAAGCTCTTTTACCTTACAAGCCCTGAACAGGGCCCTTTGCGGGGCATGCCCCAAGAAGTTCAGCTCTTTTGCCTGTAAAAAAAAACATACAATACCCCCCCAACATTACAACCCACCACCCACATACCCCTAATCTAACCCAAACCCCCCTTAAATAAACCTAACACTAAGCCCCTGAAGATCATCCTACCTTGTTTTCACCTCACCGGGTATCACCGATCCGTCCTGGCTCCGATATCTTCATCCAACCCAAGCGGGGGCTAGACATCCACTGAAGAAGTCCAGAAGAGGGTCCAAAGTCTTCATCCTATCCGGGAAGAAGAGGCGATCCGGACCGGCAACCATCTTGATCCAAGCGGCATCTTCTATCTTCATCCGATGACGACCGGCTCCATCCTGAAGACCTCCACCGCGGACCCATCTTCTTCTGGCGACGTCCAACTGAAGAATGACGGTTCCTTTAAGGGACGTCATCCAAGATGGCGTCCCTCGAATTCCGATTGGCTGATAGGATTCTATCAGCCAATCGGAATTAAGGTAGGAATATTCTGATTGGCTGATGGAATCAGCCAATCAGAATCAAGTTCAATCCGATTGGCTGATCCAATCAGCCAATCAGATTGAGCTCGCATTCTATTGGCTGTTCCGATCAGCCAATACCCAAGATGGTGGTAATTAGGTAGGGGAGAGGGTTAGAGAGCTGGAGGGGGGATCAGGGAGGTTGGGGCTAAGGCAGGGGTCCATCACAGCTAAAATACTTTATTATTTTTATTTAAAAAAAAAACAAATCTCTTTTATTTAGTACTGGCAGACTTTCTGCCAGTACTTAAGATGGCGGGAACAATTGTGGGGTGGGGGAGGGAAGAGAGCTGTTTGGGAGGGATCAGGGGGTGGGATGTGTCAGGTGGGAGGCTGATCTCTAAAATTAACCCTGCAAGCTCCCTACAAGCTACCTAATTTAACCCCTTCACTGTTGGGCATAATTAACGTGTGGTGCGCAGCAGCATTTAGCGGCCTTCTAATTACCAAAAAGCAACGCCAAAGCCATATAAGTCTGCTATTTCTGAACAAAGGGGATCCCAGAGAAGCTTTTACAACAATTTCTGCCATAATTGCACAAGCTTTTTGTAAATAATTTCAGTGAGAAACCTAAAATTGTGAAAAATGTTAAGTTTTTTTTTTTTATTTGCTCGCATTTGGCGGTGAAATGATGGCATAAAATATACCAAAATGGGCCTAGATCAATACTTGGGGTTGTCTGCTACACTACACTAAAGCTAAAATTAACCCTACAAGCTCCCTACAAGCTCCCTAATTAACCCCTTCACTCCTGGGCATAAAACACGTGTGGTGCGCAGCGGCATTTAGCGACCTTCTAATTACCAAAAAGCAACCCAAAAGCCATATAAGTCTGCTATTTCTGAAAAAAGGGGATCCCAGAGAAGCATTTACAACCATTTGTGCCATAATTGCAGAAGCTGTTTGTAAATAATTTCAGTGGGAAACCTAAAGTTTGTGACAAATTTTGTGAAAAAGTGAACTTTTTTTTTTTTTGATCGCATTTGGCGGTGAAATGGTGGCATGAAATATACCAAAATGGGCCTAGATCAATACTTTGGGTTGTCTTCTAAAAAAATATATATACATGTCAAGGGATATTCAGGTATTCCTGACAGATATCAGGGTTCCAATGTAACTAGCGCTAATTTTGAAAAAAAGTGGTTTGGAAATAGCGAAGTGCTACTTGTATTTATTGCCCCATAAATTGCAAAAAAAGCAAAGAACATGTAAACATTGGGTATTTCTAAACTCAGGACAAAATTTAGAAACTATTTAGCATGGGTGTTTTTTGGTGATTGTAGATGTGTAACATATTTTGGGGGTCAAAGTTAGAAAAAGTGTGTTTTTTTTCCATTTTTTCCTCATATTTTATTATTTTTTTTTTAGTAAATTATAAGACATGATGAAAATAATGGTATCTTTAGAAAGTCCATTTAATGGCGAGAAAAACGGTATATAATATGTGTGGGTACAGTAAATGAGTAAGAGGGAAATTACAGCTAAACACAAACACTGCAGAAATGTAAAAATAGCCATTGTCATTAAGGGTAAGAAAATTGAAAAATGGTCCGGTCATTAAGGGGTTAATAAGAGTTAATTAATTTCGTTAGATGTAAATTATATTTAACTTAGGGGGGTGTTAGGGTTAGACTTAGCTTTAGGGGTTAATACATTTATTAGAATAGCGGTGAGCTCCGGTCGGCAGATTAGGGGTTAATAAGTGTAGGCAGGTGGAGGCGACGTTGTGGGGGGCAGATTAGGGGTTAATAAATATAATATAGGGGTCGGCGGTGTTAGGGGCAGCAGATTAGGGGTACATAAGGATAACGTAGGTGGCGGCGCTTTGCGGTCGGCAGATTAGGGGTTAATTATTGTAGGCAGCTGGCTGCGACGTTGTGGGGGGCAGATTAGGGGTTAATAAATATAATATAGGGGTCGGCGGTGTTAGGGGCAGCAGATTAGGGGTACATAGGGATAATGTAAGTAGCGGCGGTTTACGGAGCGGCAGATTAGGGTTAAAAATAAAATGCAGGTTGTCAGCGATAGCGGGGGCGGCAGATTAGGGGTTAATAAGTGTAAGGTTAGGGGTGTTTAGACTCGGGGTACATGTTAGAGTGTTAGGTGCAGACGTAGGAAGTGTTTCCCCATAGCAAACAATGGGGCTGCGTTAAGAGCTGAACGCGGCTTTTTTGCAGGTGTTAGGTTTTTTTTCAGCTCAAACAGCCCCATTGTTTCCTATGGGGGAATCGTGCACGAGCACGTTTTTGAGGCTGGCCGCGTCCGTAAGCAGCTCTGGTATTGAGAGTTGAAGCTGCATTAAAAATGCTCTACGCTCCTTAGTTGGAGCCTAACGCAGCCTTTATGTGGACTCTCAATACCAGAGTTATTTTTATGGTGCAGCCAGAAAAAAGCTGGCGTTAGTTTTTCGGGTCATTACCGACAAAACTCCAAATCTAGCGGATTATTATTTAGATATATATCCATGTGCAGGGATAGGCAAGGTGTCCTTCACTAAAGGTCTTTACCTTAGAAAATGTCCGCCACAGCCTTGGCTCGTGCCTATCCCTGCACATGTGTCAATTTCTATTGGATGTGAGAAACCTTGATTTACATCTTATAATTGAATATAACTATATGTACCCTTCATACACAACTATGTTATGTGGAACACTATTAGTTAAAAAAAGGAATTTTAACCCGCTGCAGGATGCATTTTTATAGCATTTCCTTCTCCCCGGGGAGAAGGAAGTGCTATCAAAATGCATCCTGCAGCGAGTTAAAATTCCTTTTTTTAACTAATAGTGTTCCAAAACCATTGTCTTATGCATAAGCACTCCAGCCAACAAATAAAGTCTACCGACAGTAGGCATTTTACTGGCATCCCCCAAATATTTGTGTAGTGCGGTTGCACCCTTCTAGTTCTCAGAATAACTATGTGATGTGGTTTATAGAACATGAATATGTCATAAACATGATGATATTACCTTTTTTGGGCCATTTCCACACAGGCCTTATTATATGTTTCAACAATATTAGTGTACTAAAACACCCCTCACATGGATGTGGATGACAATTATATGGTAAATAACAGAGGACAAGATTTGTACTGAAATATAACAATATTAATTTATTTTTAGGCTTCTTGGATGAGGGGGCTGAGGTGCCTGGAGTGGATCTCCTGGTTCTCCTGGGTTGTGTGGATTCAGATGATTCTGCTGGAGTGCTGGCCACAGATGAGAGGCTGGAGGCAGTGTTCTGCTGGTGTGTGAAGTGCTCCACCAACACACCCAACAGTTGGTTTTGTTCCCGCCATCTGTTGTCAATCTGCATCTGCATATCAGAAATAACTCTCATCATCTGAGACTGGTTTTGGACTATTCCATTTAAGGATGCTGCCATGTCCCATTGCAGTTGGATGGTACGCTGGAGTAAACTCTGTTGTCTCCTGTGAAACCTGTGTTGGTCTCTTTGTGTTCTCTCGCAGCTTGCTATGAGCCTCCTCTGGAGGGAAATGTATTCGTCACCCATGGGAGAATACGGAGGATCTACAGGCTGTTGACCAGCAGGGATTCTAGGCGCAGGTTCAGCTCTAGCTGATGGTGCATCATGGACATCCTCAGCTGCTGGTGCATCATGGGCATCCTCAGCTTCTGCTGCATCAGGGACATCCTCAGCTGGTGCTGCATCAGGGACAACTACAGCTGGTGCTGCATCAGGGACAACTACAGCTGGTGCTGCATCAGGGACAACTACAGCTGGTGTTGCACCAGGGACAACTACAGCTATATGCTCCTCTTCAGATGGTGGAGCTCTTCCAAGGGAAGAGGATGGTGGAGCTCTCCGGGTGGACTGGTAGTCCCATTGGTGGCTAGTGTGTGCACTCAGCCTGTCCAGTTTGCATGTCCTGTGCGTAAAAGCCCTGACTGGCCTAATATTGAGGGGGGGGGGGGTAAAGACATGTACCCTTTAGGGCTGACTTGGCTCCCCCTCAAAGTCAAAAGAATAATCCTCCGGCCAGGTATCTTGTCAGGGCTTGTCTGACAATGTTGGTGGCATGACGTCTCTGGGTCCTCAACAGAGGCAATCCAACCCAGCTCATGCCTGGGAGCATACTGTCCTTGTTGCTGCATTCTTTGGACTGGTGGTGGAGGTGGATGCATTCCTCGGACTGGTGGTGGAGGTGGATGCATTCCTCAGACTGGTGGTGGAGGTGGATGCATTCTTTGGACTGGTGGTGAAGGTGGATGCATGCCTGTTTGCACCCTGGTGACAGAAGGTTCTGTGGAGGAGTCAAATGATGAGAGGGATTAGTACAATCATATATATGTCCATGTGGGCATACAATGTACATTGATAAATGCTAGGGCCTATACTCATTCTCATGTAAAACTCTATAACATGCATGTGCACATTGTGATTTGTGATATGAGGGATTTTAATATGCAAAGTATTCATGTATGTGTTTCATACAATAGTTATGTGTACATGTCAGTGATGGAGAAAATGTGTTCTTTAAGTGACACTATGGTCACACAATTTCCTTTAGCCTGATGTAGGCACATAACGTGCTTTCTTGAGCTAAAAGTATTGTGATGGCTAGAGTGTCCATTTACTGAAAAATCTACATGTGGCTTCTGGCCTGTGTTACTCTGAGACATGTTAGTATTTCACTATTCCACCTCATATAATGAATTTCAATGTGTTAAGTAGCATTAAATGGACATTAAACCCATTTTTATTCTTTTATGATTCAGCTAGAGCATGCAATTTTAAAGAACTTTCTAATTTACTTTCATTACCTAATTTGATTCATTCTCTTGATATTCTTTGCTGAAAAGCATATCTAGATAGGCTCAGAAGCTGCTGATTGGTGGCTGCACATCAATGCCTCATGTGATTGGCTCACCCATGTGCATTGATATTTCATAAACAAAGAATATCAGAATAATGAAGCAAATTAGATAATAGAGGAAAATTGGGATGTTGTTTAAAACTGTATTCTCTATCTGAATAATGAAATAAAAAGATTTGGTTTAATGTCCCTTTAATGTGAAATATAATTGTAGATGTTTTTGTTAGGAGGCCAAATACTATGCTCCTCATTGTGTACATGAATGTGTGACATTAAAGGATGTTATATCTCTCTCAAATACATATAATACTGGTGTGTGGGATGTTACTCACCAGCATGCTGTGCTGATGTTGCAGCCCCTGAGTCACGAGCCCCTGGAAGTCCACGGACTGCTGTGATACTCAGGGACCTGCGTATCATCTCCTGCCATTCGTTGTATTCAGCTTCCTGGGGTGGACCACCGCCTGTTCCCCTCTGGTGCATGGCTTCTTGGCCCATTTTCTCCTTCACCCGCCTCTTGCAATCATTCCATCTTTTTTTAAGGACCTTGACAGTCCTCCTCCTCTGCGGGGCCACGCTGTTTACAGCATCCTCGACCAACAACCATGCTGCCTTACGCCTTCGGCCAACTCCTTTGCCCTTCTCCTGGCCAAAGAGGGCACTGTGGTTCTCCACATGAGAAGTGGTTCTCCACATGAGAATGAGAAGTTCGGGCATCTCATGCGCTCATCATCTGTGGCCGCCTGGCTTCCTCCCTGGGATGTCCCTGGTGTGGGTTCCTCCCTATCCTCTCCCTCTTACCCCCTTCTGTCCCCATGTGCACCCTCTGTCCCTCTTCTGAGTGTTCCTGGTCTCGGGGCAACCCCACTCCCATCATCCCTTCTGGCTCTCCCTCTCCCCACTCCACTTACTCCCTGACGGGGACCTTGCTGCTCCTCCTGTCCACTACAAAAATCCTCTCCCTGCAACTCAACTCCCCTCCTCCCCCCCCGCTCTACCTCTCCCTGCCATCCTCACACTACACACACTCACACACTCACACTCACTCCCACTTCAATCACACACAATCACAACCAAACACTCAGCCTATCTCACTGTAAAAGATAAATAAAATGTGTGAGGTGTTAGAAAAAAAAAAGTGTTGTGTATTTTGTATATGTATGCATGCAAAATGTGTGCAATATGTAAAAAAAAGTGTAAGTAAATGTACAGGCTTACCCAAACAGAAATCGGACCTAACTAACTTTTATGAATTGCGCCTCTCTCACTGCTCTTACTAAATAACTGAACTCACTGTAGTGTGCTGTAGCTCCAAGAACCAACCAAACACACTAAAGAAAATGCCGGCTGCGCATGGGTTTATGTATGAATTTTGAATCGCGTAATTACGTGGCGCATTTTTTAGAACTGGCGGTTATTTTTTATGATTCGTAGCCTAATTTGCATCAAACTACTCTTTATTGAGACTTTACGTGAACAAAATACTGGCGTAAGTACTTGCGACGACTAAAATGTGTATTTGCGCACATTTTAGTTGATCGGTGGTTTTTCATACTTAAGCCAGTTTAGCATCTGACGGCGCAGTATATTGGATAACTCGAGTTGCGAGGTGAAATTATGGCGGCGCGGGTTCCCTCGCTTGCGCCGAAAACTACACCGTATATCGGATCGCGCCCATAGAATCTAGTCTTTTGTTGGTTTATTAGGTAGGTTTTCCCATGTGTGATAAGCCAACATTCTGTTCAGTTCAGTCCAATCTGTCATAGAAGTTCCATCTTTGTATGTTTTGGATGACATTTGATGCTTGAAAAATCTTACATGCTAAGCACCACTAGGGCCACAATCAAAAGCTTATTTAATCCCATCAGATAGATTTTCTATCATAATTTTCAATATTCATATGTGAGCCCTCCCATCGTCTTGCAAATCCCAGTCCAGTCTGCAGTCATGTTAATTGCCCATGTTCCCCACTTTGAAAAGACATTGTAAATATATATAACTGCAATAATGCGTCACTGCAGCAGTAAAGAGTCCACTTAATATAATAACACTGCTAAATTATTGTAGTATGTGACCAAAATCATCAAATAAAGATAACATATAGTGCTAGATTACAAGTGGTGCTCTAATGATGTGCGTTACACGACAAGCAATATTGCTGAACAACGCCAACATTATGGGATTATTTGGCTACAAAGATGAAGGCACATTTTACCATTGTCCGCCCCCCCCCTCCCCGCAAGAAATTATATTCCATGCCATTGCAAAACAGATATTCATAATCACATAAAATTCTTGACTGCTAATCTGATGTATTATAACTGTAATTGCTATAATGGTTCATTTGTGCATGACATAACGTACAAAAGTGGTGTCTCTGCACAGCAAAGCAAATGCTCTGCATAATAAACCAAACAGGGGTGACAGAATATAAATACACAAACCTTGAGACAAGGTGAATTCTTTTCTTTTTTGCTTTAATACCATTTAGGGGTCAATCACAATCTATCAGCAATCACAATCTTTTTTTTTTTTTTTTTGATTTCCGGCTGAATTGGTCGGCGTGCTTTCCAAGTGATCAAAATGCAAAATAGAGTCATGTGTAATTTCCGCTTCCTGGGTATGACTCAATGCTCAGAAACGACGTATCGCTGTATTGGATTTGAATCCCCGGTTGGAAGAATATAATAGACATCCATGAAAAAGCCATGTTTTCTCTTTCTTTTGGAGAACAATCTTTGAAGAAATTTTTGGATTGAGGACATTTGCGGACCACATATTCTTCATTATCACAAGTTTGTCATTTAAATTATATATACTTGTAAAACTATAGCAGTCACACTAACCATATAGGGCGCGCTAAAAAAATGTCAGTTGCACTAAAATTCTTTGGTAAAACTATTTTACCATTAACTTGTAATACAAGATTGTTCGCTATTCTTAGTGCAGGGCTGTAATATTGATATCACACCCTGCTATTCAGGCCTTAATGTATTGTTTTTCTATTTTTGCAATTGAAATAGCTGATTTTGCTCACTCAGATAACCACTATGTGCAGAATTATGTAACATTAACCTAGCGACACCTGCAAAAAAAAGAAAAAAAAATATTTTTAAATATTCAAGCCCCAAACTCGTCTTACCTTACCTTCCTTGCCAGCCTCTTCTGCTCTTCTGGTTTCTTCAACAATGCATCACGGATGCGCTGTCTAATCACAGCACAATAGGTTGCTCCGTTGAACTACATGTAGTGCGCTCTTGCGCTGGGTAAAGCAGCTGACAGCTTTACCCAGTGCGGGAGTGCTCTAATTGTAGTTAAACGGCACAATCTGGAAAGCTGTGATTAGACAGCATGCTCGTGACGTGCTGTTAAAGAAACCAAAAGAGCAGAAGAGGCTGGCAAGGAAAGTAAGGTACATAGGGGTTTGGGTGGTAAAATCTTTAAAAATCTTTAAGTTAATGTTGAGTGGTCCTTAAACATCCCTTTAAGGGTCTTTAAGGGTGGTGAAACCCTGTTTATATGGTAAATTTGAATATTGGTTAATGCATTATGCATATCATTGAGCCATAAAAGTTTTTGTATGGGGAGTCCCTTTGGAGATGAGGAATTTCACTGTCAGAAAAGTTTAGTTGTCCCTTAATGGTGGGGAAGGTAAGAGTTAAGGTTAATTGTAGTTGGATTGTTATGGTTAGGGCAAACTGTGGTTGGTGTATTAGAGGAAGATAATTAATTGTGGCAAGTGTAGATTGTGGTAATAGTTACTATCATTTGTGTAGCTAATTGCATTTGAGGGGATCTAGCTGTGTTTAGGGTAAAGGTTATTGGAGCAGCTTGCAGTTCCGGGGACCAGAGGATTCACTAATATGTTGAAATAACATGGGCACCAGTTCTTATTGTCAGTCCCTCCTTACTGGATTAGTTATTGCAACCAGCCATAATATAATATTTTGCTTAGCGATGTTCAATTAGTGAGCTGTCACTAGATATTATACATGGGTTTGTGTTTTATAAAAAAAAATCTTGAAATTTGGAATATGTGTTAAATTTGGCAATCAAATAGAAATAGCTATACCAATAGCTATCTTTATACCAGTTTCACCCAATTCTATTCATCCATTTTTTCTGTAAGTGATTGCAAAAATGATGATACAGAGGCCCCTATTTATCAAGGTCTGGTGGACCTGATCCGACAGAACGGATCAGGTCCGCCAGACCTCGCTGAATACGGCGAGCAATACGCTCGCTGTATTCAGCATTGCACCAGCAGCTCACAAGAGCTGCTGGTGCAACGCTGCCCCCTGCAGACTCGCGGCCAATCAGCAGGGGGTGTCAATCAACCCGATCTGATTGATTTCCGGCGATGTCTGTCCGCCTGATCAGAGCAGGCAGACAGGTTATGGAGCAGCGGTCTTTGTGACCGCTGCTTCATAACTGCTGTTTCTGGCGAGCCTGCAGGCTCACCAGAAACACGGGGCATCAAGCTCCATTCGGAGCTTGATAAATATGCCCCAGAGTCTTAAAAAAATTGAATTTTTAAACCTAAATATTTTAAAAATTACTTAACTCATTCACTTTACTGATTGCTCTCCTAATCACACAAACCATTATCTGTTAATCCTATAAACAATGGGTGCAGTTTTATCTAGAACATCTCTCACTCCGCCTCTGTAGATATTACTAGGGAATTGTGTCTACTGCTACAACTTATATGGTTCTATTTTGATTTTTTTAAACACAATTGCTAATTAACAACTGTAACGGAAGCTTCTGTTACTTTTGTACTTGGAGAGGACTGCAGGCCAGCCTCCTCCCCACCGACTATGGACCCAAGAACTTGAGGGGATTCTATGATTTGGGAGGCGGTTGTCCAGGGTACATTTGGGGTACTTTTACCCTGGATTCAGGTTTACACAGTTTCCATGAATTCCCAGAGACTCTAAGAACTGAAGAACCTTGAAGATTCCAGTGTTTTGTTGGAGTATAAGGTGACAGCCCAATCCAGCATTGTCTGCTACAACCCCCCTAGACTCAGAGACTCAGAATGTTTGAACTAATTGAAACCTCCTGCTCTAATGCTGGGACCCCCTGTTGTTATCTAGTCTAGGTGTGAAGTGTCTTTCTGCTATTGTGAGAGTCATCCATTGTCCTTCTATAAGTCAGGATGTGATTAGAATCTTGTTTAACTAACCATTGTCTGATGTTTGTCTCATTGTATATTATTTGTTTCTATTGATTATGTAGTAAATACCCCCATTTGTTGGAAATGTATAAAAGCCGTGTTTTCTGTGCAATAAAGCAGTTCCTATTTGACCCTTAAGCATTCAGTCTTGGCTAATGTTCTTGGGGGTAGCCATAACAACTTGCAGCGGCTGTTATTCTAATAGCGGCAGGTATCCAGTGGAGGTTCATAGGTTGGCGTTTGGTGGGAGGAGGCTGACTTTAGCGGATATACCCAGTTTGGGGCACCGAGACCCGCTACAACAACTTTGGCCAAAACTCTTTGCAACACGTTATTGATAGTGAATGTGACAGAGCAACACCATAGCACCAAGTTATTATCAATAGGGATGGGTCCTTTACAGAAATGTGCATTTGTTTTTTTCTGAATATTGATCCATTCATCCGCATACTTAGTGGATGAACGGAAATGGGACCGAATTTGGCCTGCAACAACATTTTAAATGTTTATTTCTGTCAATTGTTTCCCTTTTGTTAGGCACAACAAAAGGGTCAGAGAACACAGGAGAGGGGGAAGGACCTGAGATCGTTTGTCAAATTTTATTATTATTATTATTATCAGTATTTGTAGAGCGCCAACAGATTCCGCAGCGCTATAAACAAAGGCGGAGTACAACAAAACAATTATAGGGATCAAATGGGTAGAGGGCCCTGCAAAGAGTTACACTGTTGTAGTCAGCTCTTAAGAAGGTGATCTACAAACAGCTGGACTCTTAGGCTTACTGTCAGGATTTGACTTCTAAACTTTGCCTTTAAGTCAAATCTCCTCCCCATTCCTACATCCTATTTAAGTTCATCACTTCCAGTGTTCATTGCTTGATTATTGGATCACTGAGGGAAGTACTGCTGCTCCCTTTATTTTCTATTATCCAGTTAAAGCCAAAACTTTTCACTTCCTTACCAGTACTAATTCTTCAAACCTTATACCTCCTCTTTAGTGTGACATCTGAACAGTGTTTGGAAACTTTTATGTTACATTTATTATTTCAACCTGCAACCTGATAAACCATTGGACAAGCAACAGCGCTGCAACTATCTCCGTGAACTTGTCGGAACTTGGTGACGTCACCCGCTCTTCACAGATCAGCTGGATGTACTACGCAGCTCCCGCTCAGCTCAGAACAGCTGTAGTCTGCGCGCCCAAAGACCGATGCTTCCGTGTTTGCAAACACAAACTTCTACTCGATCCTCCTTTACTCCATAAGGCACAGTAAGATAATATTTCAACTATAAGGTATGACTGTATACTCAATGAACTTAGACTCAGCATATCGTTATGAAATCGAAGAGTAATATTATTCATTCGTATATTGCTTCTACTTTGATTAAACCATATTTATCCTGCTTGTTTCAAATATCAAAAAACGCTAACTTAACTTGTGAACTGTATCTTGCCACAAGTACATATCCACATCTTGATATTCAGTTATATTATTTTTTCAAGTATTACTATTTCAATATCTGTTATTATAAAAGATAACATATGTTTGTTAAGACTTACAACTTGTGTTATTTCCACCATATAATCCATTTAGATAAATTGCTACCATTCAAAATCCTGACATCTAAGTTATGATAATTGGGAATCTATGGCAGCATACACTCAGTGAAGAAGTAACATTTATTTTATAACTTTGTTTAAAGTGAATAACAGATTGTTACAGAATAATCAAGTCCTAAAAAATATAGTGAATTTTTTTTCACAATTTCAGAACTGATTATGGATCCTATTGAAATATCCAATCAAATTACTACATTAAATCAGAAAGTTGAATTATTAGCTCAAGGATTAACTGAGCTAAAAAATGAAAATAGCACATTAAAAAGGATAATAAATGAATTTATCACTCAAAAGACTAATGAAATGCCTGAACCTCAGGTAAATCCTCCCATTCCATTTTCTGGAGATCGTACTAAATTTAGAGAATTCAAAAACGCCTGTATTTTGCTATTTTCTCTTAAACCTAGAACCTATCGCACAGAAAAAATTAAAGTTTTTACAGCCATCTCTTATTTGTCTGGAGAACCCAGAGCATGGGCAGACAGGTTTTTGGAATCTGACGATCCAATATTAAATTCTTTGGAAGATTTTTTTTGTACTATGGCTGTTTTATATGAGGATGTGAATAAACAACAGACAGCAGAGCAACGCTTAAGATCCCTACGACAGGGCAAACGAGCAGTGGAAGACTACATAGCTGACTTTCAGTTATGGGCCACTGACTCACAATGGAATTCAGTAAGCCTAAAAAACCAGTTTCGGTTGGGCTTATCTGAATATCTAAAAGATGAGCTTTCACGAGTTGATTTCCCTGAAACTCTAGAAGCTTTAATCAAAGTATGTATCACAATGGATAGGAGATACCGTGAAAGGAAATATGAAAAACTTCAACAAGAAGTTACCCCCAAAAAACCATTTCAAACCTATCCAGAAAAAGAAAAATATCATGTAGCACCTATACCCATGGAAATAGGCACTATCAGAACACCCCTCACTCCAGAAGAGAAACAAAGAAGACGCTTGGCGAATTTATGTTTATATTGTGCCAACAAAGACCATGAGGTGACCTCTTGTCCTATTCTATTACGCCAAAAGAAGGGTAAGTTGACAAATAACTGTCCTTCTGGATACACAAAAACATCCTCTCATCTATCCATTACCTTGTCATTACAGTGGGACCAACATCAAGTACAGAACGAAGCTATAATTGATTCTGGGGCTGATGGTGTCTTTATAGAAGATTCTGTTGTAAGATTAAATAAAATTCCAATTATGCAGAAATCTGTACCAGTCATTGATGGATCACAGATTCTAAAAGGTCCTATTACACATCATACCATTCCACTTTTAACCATAACACCTGATGGTCATAAAGAATATGTATCTTATGATATCATACCCAGTTCTATACACCCTATTATACTTGGTTTCCAATGGTTACAAAAACACAATCCATCAATTGATTGGTTAACAAACAACATCACTTTTGATTCTCAATACTGTCAGAACACATGCTTTCCCTATGTAACAATAGGTCAGATCACTACCAAACTACCTGAAGCATATAACGACTATAATGATGTATTCAATCTAAAGAATGCTGAGACACTCCCACCACATAGGCATTTTGACTGTCCTATAGACACAAAACCTGGGGTTGAAGTACCTTCTGGAAAAATATTTCCTTTATCACATAAAGAATTAAAACATTTGAGAGATTACTTGGATGAAAATCTAAAAAAAGGTTTTATTTCACCATCATCTTCCCCCATAGCTTCAGCAATATTTTTTGTAACAAACAAAGATGGCACCTTGAGACCAATCATAGATTATCGTGCTTTGAACGCAGTTACTATTAAAAACAGATACCCTTTACCACTCATCCCAGAATTAATTGAGCGTCTCCAGGGCGCAACCATTTTCACGAAATTGGACTTAAAAGGAGCATACAATTTAATTCGGATGAGATCTGGGGATGAGTGGAAAACTGCGTTTAAGACAAGGTATGGTTTATTTCAGTACAATGTCATGCCATTTGGCTTGACAAATGCTCCAGCAACTTTTCAATTTTTCATTAATGAAATTTTTAAAGAGTTGATGGATGTTTGTGTAATAGTTTATCTTGACGACATACTAATATATTCAAAATCATTAGCTGAACACATGAAACATGTACGATGGGTCTTAGCAACATTAAGAGAATATAAACTCTATGCCAAAATGGAAAAATGTCATTTTCACAAAGACACAATAAAGTTCCTGGGATATATTATTTCCCCAAAAGGAATTCAAATGGATCAAGATAAATTAAGTGCAATAGAAAATTGGCCCAAACCTACTTCAATAAAATCTCTACAAAGATTTTTAGGCTTCACAAACTTTTACAGAAAATTTATCAACCATTTCTCCACAATTGTACAACCACTCACTCAACTTACAGGAAAGAAAAAATTTGATTGGGATCAAAAAGCTGACCAAGCATTTCATCGCTTAAAGAAAGAATTCACAACAGCTCCCATCCTTCGGTTGCCTGATCCTGAGTTACCCTATGTTTTGGAAGTAGACGCCTCAAACGTAGGGATTGGTGCCATTCTTTCTCAGCAAAGAAAAGAGGATATTATACCTCATCCTATTGCCTATTACTCCCGGAGGTTAACCTCTGCTGAACAGAATTACTCCGTGGGTGATAAGGAATTATTGGCAATGAAATCCTCCATGGAACATTGGCGACACCTCCTTGAGGGAACCAGTGTACCATTTCAGGTGTACACTGACCACAGGAATTTACAATACCTCAAAAGAAATAAAACTTTGTCATCCAGACAAGTAAGATGGTCCTTATTTCTAGACCGATTCAATTTCACACTTACATACATCCCTGGAACAAAAAACATTAGGGCAGATGCTCTGTCAAGGTCATTTGAATTAAAGGAAGACAATGATACTTTATCACATATTATTCCTACTTCTAAAATAATTGGTTTCACAACCATAACAACTTCTGATTTGTATCAAGCTCAACAAGCAGATAGAGCAATTCCACCTATCTGCATAACAGATTCAGAAACAGGTCTCTACATGCACAAAGACTTAATATACGTACCAAATTCTCTAAGAAATCAGATCATACAGCAGCATCATGAAACCCCCCTAGCAGGACATCCAGGTGTTGAAAAAACAACTGAATTAATTAAGCGAATGTATTGGTGGCCCCATTTGAAATGGGTTGTTCATGAATACATTTCTAATTGTCAGATCTGTGCAACCAAAAAGAAAGAACATCATAAACCCTATGGGTTTCTCTCTCCACTACCCATTCCTCATAAACCGTGGGATATAATATCTTTGGATTTTATTGTTGACCTACCATTGTCACATGGACATAATACTATAATGGTTGCAGTTGATCATTTCACCAGATTAGCACATTTTATCCCATTGAAAAGAACTCCCACTGCTTATACAACAGCTATTGCTTTTAAAAATCATGTCATAAAATTACATGGATTGACTACATCTATAGTGTCGGATCGAGGAACACAGTTTACCTCAAAATTCTGGAGATATCTATGTAAAACTCTACAGATTACTTTAAAATTCACTACAGCTTTTCATCCACAATCTAATGGATTAACTGAACGTGTTAATCAAATTCTTGAACAATATCTCAGGTGTTTCATTTCATCTCACCAGGATGATTGGTTTGAATTATTATCAAATGCAGAATTTGCGTATAATAACTCAGTGAACAGTTCGACCAAATACTCTCCTTTTTTTTGCTACTTACGGATATCATCCTCGCACTTATCCGTCTTCCCTAAAATGTTCTGAATCTCCTTCTGTCTCCCAATATACTGACAGATTGAGGGAAGTCACTTCCAGTTTGCAAGAACATTTACTTAATGCCAAAACCACTCAAAAGTATTACTTTGACAAAAAAAGGAAACAAGCTCCCGTATATAAAGTTGATGATCTAGTCTGGTTGTCAACCAAAAACATAAAATTGCCTGTTCCAAGTAAAAAACTAGCAGACCAATTTATTGGACCATTTCCGATATCGAAAATAATAAACGAAAATGCTGTGACTTTACGCTTACCCTCTACAATGCATATCCATCCATCTTTTCATGTATCCCTTCTAAAACCTTATTTAGGAAAAGACTGTCCTCGCTTAAGTGACTTTCCAATCTCTATTAGAGACCCTCTTGAATATGAGGTTGATGAAATACTGGATTCTCGTAGACGTCACAGGACACTAGAATACCTTGTTCACTGGAAGGGATATGATACTGATGAGAATTCCTGGATACCTGTTTGTGACTTACATGCCCCGGATTTGTTGTCTGCTTTCCATGCCACTTATCCTTTAAAACCTGGGCCTAAGAAGCCTGGAGGGGGCTCTTGACAGGGGGGATCTGTCAGGATTTGACTTCTAAACTTTGCCTTTAAGTCAAATCTCCTCCCCATTCCTACATCCTATTTAAGTTCATCACTTCCAGTGTTCATTGCTTGATTATTGGATCACTGAGGGAAGTACTGCTGCTCCCTTTATTTTCTATTATCCAGTTAAAGCCAAAACTTTTCACTTCCTTACCAGTACTAATTCTTCAAACCTTATACCTCCTCTTTAGTGTGACATCTGAACAGTGTTTGGAAACTTTTATGTTACATTTATTATTTCAACCTGCAACCTGATAAACCATTGGACAAGCAACAGCGCTGCAACTATCTCCGTGAACTTGTCGGAACTTGGTGACGTCACCCGCTCTTCACAGATCAGCTGGATGTACTACGCAGCTCCCGCTCAGCTCAGAACAGCTGTAGTCTGCGCGCCCAAAGACCGATGCTTCCGTGTTTGCAAACACAAACTTCTACTCGATCCTCCTTTACTCCATAAGGCACAGTAAGATAATATTTCAACTATAAGGTATGACTGTATACTCAATGAACTTAGACTCAGCATATCGTTATGAAATCGAAGAGTAATATTATTCATTCGTATATTGCTTCTACTTTGATTAAACCATATTTATCCTGCTTGTTTCAAATATCAAAAAACGCTAACTTAACTTGTGAACTGTATCTTGCCACAAGTACATATCCACATCTTGATATTCAGTTATATTATTTTTTCAAGTATTACTATTTCAATATCTGTTATTATAAAAGATAACATATGTTTGTTAAGACTTACAACTTGTGTTATTTCCACCATATAATCCATTTAGATAAATTGCTACCATTCAAAATCCTGACATCTAAGTTATGATAATTGGGAATCTATGGCAGCATACACTCAGTGAAGAAGTAACATTTATTTTATAACTTTGTTTAAAGTGAATAACAGATTGTTACACTTACATGCTAAGGGGGTTCAAGGGATAGCAATGGAGGAGAGGAACTGGTATAAAGAAAGGTTAGCGTAGATTGTATGCATCCCTGAACAGTAGAGTCTTTAGGGAACACTTGAAGCTTTTAAAACTAGAAGAGAGTCTTGTAGAGTGAGGCAGAGAGTTCCACAAGATGGGAGCCAGTCTGGAGAAGTCCTGTAAACGGGAGTGTGATGAGGTGATGAGAGAGGAGGAGAGTAGGAGGTCGTGAGCAGAGCGAAGGGGACGAGAGGGAGAGTATCTGGAGACAAGGTCTGAGATATAGGGGGGAGCAGTGCAGTTGAGGGCTTTGTATGTCAGAATGAGAATTTTGTGTTTGATCCTAGAGGCAAGAGGAAGCCTGTGAAGGGATTGGCAGAGAGGTGCAGCAGATGAAGAGCGACATGTAAGGAAGGTGAGTCTGGCAGAGGCATTCATTATGGATTGTAAAGGAGCTAGGTGGCAGGTGGGGAGACCAGAGAGGACAGAGTTGCAGTAATCGAGGCAGAAAAGAATGAGAGAGTGGATTAAAATCTTAGTTGTGGGGGGGTGGAGCCAGCTGGGTAGGTGAGCGGTCGCACTCTCTATGAGCTCTGACCAAACTTTCATATAACACCGCTCACCTACCATAAAAAAAAACAACCTAAGTAGCCTAAACTTCTTAAGTCTGCCTGTTGATCATTCCTACCCTGGACATCCAGTCCTAGAAACAGCGAGGTGCTGCACACCATTGAGGAACCTGAGACTTGCGGAGCAGCTAAGAGAAGCTGGCGGCCATCTTGGCGGCCAGATGACAACAGCTTCGATTCCTTCGTCACGGTGGGGAGTTAAAAATTTAGCCTAAACGTCTCAAAATGGGTCAGTGCATGTCCCAATAGCGACCCATTTTACCTTGCTAGCTGCATCAAGTTACAGATATACCCAAGATAGGGAGATACCATTTATTCCCTTTTTTTTTTTTACTCTGCGCAATTGCCTAATGGTAGGTCACCCATTTGAGGTGCACACCCCGCACAGGACCCTCACTCACTTGAAAGCTCCTACAGCAACTAGTGCAATTATGAAGGGGACAATAGATTTCCTTACTAAACTATGAAGTCTACTTCAAGACCACCATAGCGCTCTTGAGGACAAGCTGCACGCAGTGTTCCACTACAATGATACGCAACCTGCTCCTCAGCTAAAATTCCCCACTGTTACTCTTGCAGAATGTGTTGGTGAGCACTGAGCACACTTGGGGGACCCAGCGCTCTCCATCTACCCCTTTTAGCTTGGCACTTGATCCTATATTGTGTGGGGTACCAGAGGGCTCAGCTACAAATGAAAGTTTGAGGAGCATTCTAGAGAACAGTGTGACCTCAATGTGGAAGAGCACACGTACTTATGTGGAGTATTGGCCAGACATCGCAACGAATCAGGAGAAATGCATAGGGAACTTGGCTCAAATCTTGGGTGACAGACGGCCACAAATTTCTTGCTCTTTCCCTATCTTTAAGCCTCCTGAGTCTTGTCTGACCGCACAGTTAGTGCTGCTAACTCATAAAACATGTTCAGCCTTGCGATACTACAGCCGCATGAGCCCTCAGAGACTTGCTTTTATCATGCCTAGAATTGGAGTTGGCTAAGGTTTTGTTGAGTTGCAGGGACTGTTGAACTGGAGCTGGTCTGGTAATGTGAAACTCTTTTAAGACACTATCGATATAGCCCTGATGGTTATATTTGTTTTGAGCTTTAAGGCTAATGGTTCATGATTGTTTGTAAATGCTTAGCACGCTTAATTTATTAATGACAGCCCAAGTTCAGTACTACTTGAAATCCTCCCTGCCTGTTTAAAATATAGCTCTTCCATGTCTCTTATCTTAGAGGCCAAGTTTACTGTGTCATCTTGTATATGGTCAAGGGAACTTCCCACTGCACTAATTTACTGGGAGTCTAATTAACTGCTTTATTAACATATATAGATGTGTCTTATTAGGCACTCCATGTACAATGTTTTTACTCCTACAGCACAATTTTACACTTTTATGAGAGTGGGTGTAGACTAATATACAAACTGTGTCCCTTATCATTATCTACTCTAGACTGGTTGTTAGAATAGTTTACAAGCTGAGAGACACTAACAAGTTATATAATATGTTTGTTGTGCACATGTTTTGATGTATGTTTTTTGCACAGACTGATGGTATGTCTTCCTATTGTAGGATTTAAGTACTATGTGATGATTGTAGAGTTGGACACGTCAGAGAAGTTTCACAGTGTGGATGGAAACAATGGCCTGTTGACTAGTCTAGTTCTTATTTACTAACAATTTCTTGTCAGGGGAAATTAGTGAATCTTTTAGCTTCAAAATTTTAAGTTTAGATCACCTTTTAGCTTACATCCTTTGGTTTAGGGCACCTTTCTAGCAGGATAGGCATTAAAAACGTTATCCAGGTAGTTTGGGTGTGGAAAAATCATACTCTATACTCCCACTATAATGCCCAATCAATAGTTATGCTCTATATTTTGGTGATATTTCTATTTCTCTCTGTCTATGGAGGTACTTATACCTGACAGTAAAATATTTAATTGATGAAGTCAGTACAGCGGGATATGATGACCACTACTGTATGGGAACATATAGTTTCCTCTATCTACTACTGATGCGGGCTGGCCCTGCTCGACTACTATTACCTATTGTCTTGCTGTGCACTACTTTTTGATTGTACTATACAAGCTATGCTAGATATGTGGATACAGACCTAGACTATTTTATTTCAGATATACCATTAGCTTACTATATAACTAGTTCACTTTTTGTTTCCCATGGTTAGCTAATATGTTCATATGACTGTATATATGATTATATTGCCCTGTGACACTAAAACCTCTCTACTTAGTATTTGCTGCTTATTACATTAATTTAATTATCCCCTCCACAACCTACAAAGAGCCTGCCAGTCCCTAGGCTACATACTCTTCGTTTAACAATTAAACTTATCACCTCCCCCCCTCCTCCTCCTAATTTTGGAGGATTAAATGCGCGGCTTATCTCTTCTATGCCGCATCCTAAATCCTGTGCACCTACACTTACAACAACCCCTGCCCCTACAACGTTTCTACACACCAGACCCGAGAGGGTCTTTCCATGTTTTATCTGGGGTAGAACACTTTAGTCTACTATATAATAGTTTCATTAAATATATTGTTAACTATAGTTCTAAACAGGAAAAAAGAGGTTCTTCATTTGGGGCCCATGATTGGCCCTGTCAATCCATTATTTACCTGCCTTACCTTACGTCTATAGCATCTTTGTCGTCCAAGAGTGGCCGCATAAATCTTATGGCAGGTGCAATGTTTGAACAACGTTTAATGCTTGTATTTAATGTGTGATTTACCATTTAATTGTATTGTGTACTTGGGCGATTTCTTTTGGTAACCTACACTGTAACAATCTATTTTCCTTTATAATATGTTTTGACAATTCCTAACTGTTTGTTTGAAAAAGAACCTCAATAAAAATATTAAAAAAAAAAAAAAAAATCTTAGTTGTGTCTTGTGTAAGGAAGTGTCTAATTTAAGAGATGATTTTAAGGTGGAAGCGGCAGGCTTTAGTCAATAACTGAATGTGAGGAGTGAAAGAAAGATCTGAGTCAAATGTGACCCCGAGACATCGGGCATGCGGGGTAGGGGTAATTATGGAGTTGTCGACAGTTATAGAGAGATTGGGGGTGGAGAGTTTTGAAGAAGGGGGGAAAATAAGGAGCTCAGTTTTGGAGAGATTTAGCTTGAGGTAGTGAGAGGACATCCAGTTAGAGATGTGAGAAAGACAGTTAGTGACACGGGTTAGCAAGGAAGGAGAAAGGTCTGGTGCAGAGAAGTAGAAATACATACAAATGATATTTTAAACCATGGGACTTTATTAGGAAACCTACTGATGACGTGTAGATTGAGAGGAGAAGTGGACCGAGGACAGAGCCTTGCGGTACTCCGACAGAAATTGGTGACGGGGCAGAGGAGGCCCCAGAGAAGAGTACACTAAAGATACGGTTTAACAGGTAGGAAGAGAGCCACGAGAGGGCTGTGTCACAGATGCCGAAGGTTTGGAGGGTTTGGAGCAAAAGAGGGTGGCCAACAGTGTCAAAGGCTGCGGACAGATCAAGGAGGATAAGCAGAGAGAAGTGGCCTTTTGATTTTGCTGTAAGTAGGTCGTTGGTAACAAATGAGCTCCTTTGTTTGTAGTGAAATGTACAGGGGGTCTGACCATTTATGCGTATAACTTCCCCTGTCTAATCCAGAGCATTACTAAATAATTGATATGATGGCTAGCAAGTGAGGCATGAAATCCCAAACAGGCTTGTCCAATCCAAAGTTAACATAGCATAGGAAGGTGTTAGTCTACAGAAAATCAATCATCTTCTAATAATTTATAGTACAGCTTCTGAGCAGTGCAGTAGTGTGTGCCTGTGTCAGCTTGCTCTGTTTTTATTTTTGCTGTAAAATTGTGCAGAATCATCTAATCATCTAATTGTGCAGAATCATCTAATTGCAGTGGGGGGATCCACCAAACAAAATCCTTATATAACTATATTATTCTGTCATCAAATTGTTAGTTGATAGAGTGTACCATGCTTCTGCCTGCTGCCACCACCACCAGTATCACCACCACCAGTAGTACCAGCACGGAGTCCTTGTCCACTTTTACTTGTGTAAGTGGGACAAGCACTGTTGGCTATGTTTCACAGATTCCAATATCATTTCCAAAGGCATTGTCTTTTCCTCTGGTTCAATCATCTAGAGCAGGGGGTCTCAATCTCAACTCACCTTGGGGTCACTGGTCACGTTTTCTTCTCCAATGGGAGCCGTTTCCAAATTTCAAACAAAATTGAACTATATACATATATGTAATCATTACACACACACCCAGACCCCCCCCCCACACACACACCACAAAACCCACACCCCCAGACCCCACCCACACACATACACACCCCAGACCCCTGCACAGACCCCCATACACACACACAGACCCACCCACACACCCCAAAGACCCATCCCCCCACAGACCCAGACCCACACACACAAAGACCCACACACACAAACAGACCCACACACACACAGACCCCCCAACACACACAGACAAACAAGGCACACAGACCCCCACCAACACAGAACCCCCCCCCCCACACACACACACAGACCAGAGATTCCACCACAGAGTGGCAGCAGCACATCTTCCTCCCCACTTTTAGGCCAGCAGTCTCCATCTGTATTCTCTCCCTCTCCATCGCCACCATCATCCCCTGTTGTGGAGTAGCAAGTTCCTACAACAGCCTCACTCACTACCCATGTTATCAGTTCAACTAGTAGTGCACTTTTTTTCAGTAGTATAGTTACTGGCAGTTCCGCCACCACCACCATCACTACTTGGAGAGAAAATTAGCATTGCCACATCTCAAAGTTCCGGCAAGGAGACCTCAACAGTGGTAAAAGGGCAGGCAGAGGCAACAACTTATTCACGTTGCTCAAAGGTGTGGAAACACTTTGTTAGCATTAATGTGCGGCAAAGAGGTTAGCCATGGGAAGAAGTGGGGTCATCTTATCAGCTCCGGGATGAACCAGCACAACAAGGATGTGTTATTGAGAGAAAAAGGCAGCGAAAGCAGCAGCAAGAGCGCAACAGTCTCACAGCCGGAAACACCACCTTCTAGGAGCAGCACTTCCAGCAGTAGTCAAAGACACATGCTTTTTCATTAGATTTTTACAACAAGAGACTGCTAGTTCATGTGGGTCATATAGAAAACATTGTGCTCTCTCCCGTGGAGTTGTGCATGACACTGCACTAATTGGCTAAAATACAAGTCAATATATAATAAATAAATAGCCATGTGATCAGGGGGCTGTCACAAGACGCTTAAATACAAGGTAATCAGTCACAGAGGTAAAAAGTAGATTAATATAACAGTGTTGGTTATGCAAAACTGGTAAATAGGAAATAAAGAGATTATCAAACTTTTTAAACAATAACAATTTTGGAGTAGGATGTCCCTTTAAATGAAAAGAAATGTTCCTTTTTTAGTGGGCTTATCTTTTATTAGAGTAAATCTGTTTGTTTTCCACACTATCCCAATATCATATTCTTCTAAGAAATGGGGGTAGATTTATTAAATGTTGGACGGATATGATCCGCTGTAGCGGATCATGTCCGCCCGACTTCGCTGAATGTCGGCATTTAACATTGCACAAGCAATTCTGGTGAAATTCTTTTGCAATGCCGCCACCTGCACATTCGCTGCTAGCAGGGGGTGTCAATCATCCCAAACATATCGGATCGGGATGATTGCTGTCCGCCACCTCAGAGGTGTTGGATGAGTTAAAGAGCAGCTGCTTCGTAACTTTTTTTTTTTTCGGCGAGCCTGAAGGCTTGCGTGGAAATTGCTGAATTTGCAGCTTAGTAAATCTACCTCTTGGTCTTTACTCCATCCTGCCCTGATTACACACCTCTACCTTTCTTAATTCACCATGTTGCAGCTTTTGAATATGGGAGAAGTGTATGTGATTTCTTATAGTGCTGGGGGTGTATTTTGCATATTCCAACTAGGGCAATAGGATTTACAAGGGCAGGAAATTTTGAGTAGTTCTATGTCATTATGCCTTCCCCCTGAATTCCAAATGTTTTATTTATTACATCCCTGGCTGTCTAGGTGTGTACAAGAAGGTTGGATGACCCCTTGGTAGGTCCCTGGCCTCCGTTGTGATACTGTTTAATCTACTAACTTTATTTTGAGTAAATAGTGTTTTTTTTTGTTTTTGTTTTTAAAAACGGTGTGTCCCTTTTTGACTCTATCAATATACTGTATGTGAGGTGGGAAATCTAGTTCTGTTTTTCTCTTGCAAGGTAAAAATGATACTTATGACGTCAGAAAAAAGCATTACTTTATATTCTCAAATACTAATTTTGTGGCTGCTTGAAAGTAGGTAGACAGAACTGTGCATTTTATATATATATATATATATATATATACTGTATATAATTAAATTAAATTCATACACATAAATGCATGTCATGAAACTGTCCGTCTCTTAAAAACAGACATAATCAAAACAGCAAAAGAGCCCAAAAAGTAAGCAAAGGAAACTAAAAATGAATGAGTGTGGAACATTTCTTTCTGCCACATGCAGTAAATAAATTCTGTTATGCTTGTATTAGGTCTCTTAGAAAGTGTTGGTGGTCTGAACCTCTCAAACATAGCACAGTGTGTAAATGCTAAAGAGGGTTGTTAAAAATAAGTTTACAAGTCAGCGCAAAACAAATACACATGTGGCAGATGGTCTGCACATTTTATTTATTCTGCAGAGGGTACATGACTTACTGTATATCACTAGAAAGCTTGTTAGGAATCTTTTATATTCATATTTTATGGCAAATTATATTTATTTTTATTAAAGTTAAAGCCATCAGTTTAATGAGGAATTGCATTCATGTGTTTGAAGTGTCACTGCCATGTGTCCTCTGTTTTATAAACATAATTAAACATTGTCTATACAATGT